>NC_046359.1:18079673-18272477 GCF_004027225.2 Strigops habroptila
AGGTCAGTGGGAAAGGGACTAGGGAGAAGGGGTGGTAATGAAAGCACATTATAAAACTGACATTCCTAGGAAAATTTGCAAACTGTGATGAATACACTTTTAACTGTCAGGTTAAATAAGCAAAAAGGGAAAATAGGGTCAGTGAGGGGGAGGGGAGAAGGATGTCCCATCAAGTTTACTAGTCTTCCGAGGCAACAAACTTACCACATTGCGTGTGAATTTCTCAAAAGATGTTCGACGATCCAGAGTGTTTTCCAACTTAAATTTAAAATAATAATATAAAAAAAAAAAAAAAAAAAAAAAAGAAAGAAAAAGGACGAGAAAAAGAATAGCAAGAAAAAATGGAGTAGAAAAGAAAGATGGATGAAACAATGGACTGCAAAACAAAGTTTGTATAAATCGGGAAGCAAACACAGGTATGAATCTACGGGAATCTGCAAAACAGGGGATGGGCACAGCAGATATAGTATTCGACAAAAATAATTTTTCATGGGGATTGAACTGGTTTGATTTAAAGAAAAACTGAAAATAAAAAGAAATAATGAAGTGCACATCTTGTGTTAATGAACTGACATTCACAAACTTAAGGACTTCACACGGACAGTTGTAGCTTTCTGGTATTTTCAACATCTCTCTCTATATTGGATCTTCAGAAATCAATGTTTGAACAAAAAACAAAATCACACAGTACTTTCATATAATTTTAGATTGTCATTATAAACAGTAGAATGTTATGGTGTTAGTAACTACCTTGTTCCAGTAATGATCAGGGCCCTGATTTTGCAAGGCACAGGGCTCCCAGCTGATTCTAGCAGATTACTCTTTAGAGCCCACTAATAAAAGTTTTCATCATTCTAGAAATCTGCATTGCACAAGCTCCTCCACATACTCTGGGCTGTGTCTATTCAGAACTCATTCCATAATCTGGACTTTTCTAATCAAATATTACATACCAAGACATAAACTTCTGTCTGCTGAAGTGTGACATGATCCGTCTTTCAAGTCAGATTCCTACCCTACTCAAAACTATTCATGTAATAATAGGGAAAGAAACAGAATTAGGAAGCCCCTGTATTTATAGTTGAAATTAGAAGTTATTAATATGAATAAGATTGTTTCTAAACACATTCTGTGTATAGGTGGAATAAAGAGAACAACAATTATTACATAAGCAAACTTGCAAACATGAAAGACTATTCTTCTGGGATTTTATTTTATTTTTTTAATGTATTTGTAAAGCACTTCGCAATTTAAGGTGCTTCATAACAGAGAAAACAGTACAATATGGGATGTAAAAATAAAAATAAGTTTTGCTAGATTAACTTATTGAAACATGCCCACATGCAGGATATATACACATATATGTATATTGAACTCCTGTGTGTATGTGACCCTCCAAACACGCCAAGCTGGTCACCTACCAGATATCCAGTTGCACTGGCACAGGGGAGAGAAGACTGAGTATTGTTGCAAACATAACCACTGCTTTGCACAGTGGCAAGACAAAGGCAAGATGGACCAATACCTTTTTCTTGGCCTGTAGCAGCTCCTGGTAGGCACTGGATCGTATAAAACGAGGATAAGAATCACTTTTCATCAGTTTGTAAATGTGCTCCTGAAAGGGAAAGAAGGAGCTGTTACTCCCATAAAAGAAGATGTAAGTAAAATAGGAGGCAGTCACATATGTTTCAGTGGAATGTACAGTGGAATGTATACCAGCTAGCACTATTTTGAATAGGAAGTCTTACAGGATAGCAGGTTAAGTTAGAGAGGATACTCTTGAAAACATCCTCTGATAGATGTTTAGTTTGCTTTTCAGCTGACAATATTATAATGAAAATACATATGCAAATTGAAAACCAGTACCAGGCTAATTCAATTTCCAAGTATTTATTCTTCAGAGGCATATGAAAATTTGGAAACCCTTATCCAGAAAACAAATGACATGGGCAGTTTATAGAGCTTTTCTTTTTGGAGCATTCTCATTTCTGTGAAATATGAAAAACTAACAGTCTATGATGTAGGACACTATAATTCTAGATTTAGCCATAATGTTAAGAAAGAGATTTGTAGAAAAAGCTATTAAAATAGGAAATACTACCCAAAATATTTTTAAACAATCCACTGAATTGTGTTAGCTATATCTGTTTTATTTTTTACTTAAACCCTACTTTTTACTATAGCAAACATCTAGCAGCAACCAGAAAACACCAAATAAACTGTAAAATAAATACTGTTTCTCAGCTTGGTACTGCATAAAATTAGAGAATAGGAAAAAAACCCCAAACAAAACCAAAAAACCACCAAACCACCTTACTTGAAAATTAGGGCAAGGTTAAATTAAAGCAGTTTATAAAATTTTGTTGTATTAGAAACTCTAGAAATGATTCTAAGTGCCTTTCATTGTATTTCTTGCACTAAAGAGAGAAATGCTGGTATATATTCAGAATTTAGGCTGGTTCATTTGGGGAGTTTTTATTCCACTCAGTTTCTACAAAAGCAGCCAATGCAGCCAATGGAGAGCAAAAAGGACTCTGCTCTTGTCCTACATATCAATGGTAACAGGCATTAGAATGTTATTTCTAGGCAAAAAACAGTCCTGTAAAAGCAAGAATAAATTAGGCTGTATTAGTATTGCTAATGTATACACGAGCTGAGAATTGAGGCTGGATGTTATTTAGCACAATCAGTCTATTTTTACTTATGTATCACGCTCATTTGACATGGAGTTCCATGATGCCATCTTCCAAGTCCAGAAATGCTTTTCAAAACATTTTTAACCACAATTAAATGACCTGCTGCCTGCCAGAATGACTTATAAGTAGTCTGTTCCCAACTGGCAAGCCATAAAGAGCCATCGCAGAGGCAAAGCCCTACCTCTGACAAAACCCTGCCACTTCAGGTGAGGTATTCAGTAACAAGCTCCTAAAGCTTCAAGTCAGAACATCACAGGTACAGTCTGTCCCCTTTCCCAGAGAAATGGAGGCTTCCAGGTTCAAGTTGTATGCTGAACTGGATCAAATAAGCAGAAGTCTGACAGGAGGAAAAGTCCTACTTCCATAAAGACTGAATACTCCACGCCTTTCATAAATGAAGGAAACAAAAAAAAACCCCAGAGAGATCTGGAAGTAAAATGGTGTTGAAATTTTACACCTATTAAAAAACCATAAATTGGATACTGGCAAGGAATTCAATTGTCTATTACTGACTCAACTGCGAAGACATTTTTTTTTAAAACCTTACTAGATTGTTTATTTGTGTAGCTTATGTCTTTGCTATATGCTGAATTCCTAACTCTCATGGGTGTCAGCAGATGCAAGCAAAAACTATGTGTTTGGCTTAAGGCAGAGTACTTCAAAACAGTGGGCATGACATAGCGTCTAATGAAAACATTATTGTTGCATCATAGGTTATTATTCTCATAATAGCAAAATGAAAAGGTGGAAGAATTATTCTCCCTCCTATTTAGGGCAGACGTACTTTCCCATAAAGTAGAAAGCCCTGATTCAACTCCCTTCTCTCCTCTGTGGGACTTGCAGCACCATCTCCTGACTCCCAAGATGATGACCTAATAATCAAGCTGTAGGAAATTCTGCAGGGATATGATCGCAATCTCTCCTTTTGACACCATTTCACTTTGCATTAATAATTAAATTTTCATCATTGGGCTGCTGATGAAAAAGGGAGGATGGTACCGGTTCCACTACTTTTACTGTGAATCCAATTCTTTTCTATTGCTTTTCTCAGAAGTCTGCAAAGATGAAATATTAACTTATAAGTCACATGAAGTGCCACATTTAATGCAGAAGTAACTGTTTTTTCTTCTGAGAAAAACCAAGATTTGTATTTTACCATTCTGGTTTTTTAACTTTTAATTCCGAACTCAAAAATATAAGTACTTTCACAAAAGTAGCTCTGGTGAAAAGTATCTTTTTATGATAGAATTCAAACTGTGACTAAATCAGACCCCCAAAAGACAAATAAGACATTTACAGACTGTTCTTTACTGCTGTAATATTGATTACTGAAGAAAAGATCTTTAGAATCTTTGCCCCATGTTTTGTAGATAGTAGTTTAATAAGGTATAGACTATACAACATCCATGAAACATGATACTTCTATACAAGCTGTTACAAAATTTTATTTCTCACATGGGTCATATTCCTTTCATGACAGGAACCTATGAGTCCTATAAATGATAACAGCACTTTTGGATGTGCATTGCAAGAATTGATTTTGAGTCTGTATCAAGATCAGTCTTTCGGAGGCAGATCTTGAGAACTAAAAAATGGTGGTGGTGGTAGTGGGAACTTTTAATGTGACTGAATAAGAAAATTAAAAAAAACAGGAACATGAAAATACCATTTTCACTGCACTAAATGCTGTGCTTTATTTGAAGTCCACTTGAAGACTCTATATGAGGCACAGAAGTTTCATGAAGAGCTTTAATAATTCATAGGCCTCATGAAAGAAAGAATGTTACCCATTTGCATTGCCAAAATGGCATTTTAAGAAACAGCATTACCATTTAATTCCCAAATATATCTTATTCTTTTGTAAATATATTTCACTAGACAATATTCTATTTCAAATGTCCCCAAACAGGATTGCAAACTGACCTGAGCATCTTCAAATGTGTATCTTCCAGGGTCCTTTACATTCTGCGTGGTTTTGTCATAACTTTTTGAATCTAGATTGATAGCGCTGGGTGCACCTGGAGCAAGAAACTCTTGCCAGATTTCTTGGACGCGAGAAGGAACTTCACGGATAGGCCTCTTCTTCAGGTCCTCTACTGCTAACCAGAACCTGTGGCACAATACAGCATCTTGACTTCCAATTCACTATAATCATTAATGAAATGTTTAGACTTTTCAGTGCTCTTAAGAAAAAATAAATAATGAACTGAAATTCTAATCTAAACTGTGCTAAATTAAGAAAAATCTGTGATTTTATGTTGGGATCAGCATTCTGATATACTGTCTTAGGCAATCCACCCACGTTGAGAAGCAATTATTACAAGCCTCTTCATGAGACGGGTGGAAAATTCTTCATTACTTATGTATGGGTAACTTGCTTACGGGAAGGTTTTCATTTAACTGGAGTTAAACTGAGATTTCATTTCACCTGAACCGCAAGGCTTATATTCCTATAAATTTATTGCTTTTTGACATTCCTTCAAAAACTAATGAGAACTTATGTTCTTGCTATCTACATGAATCTCTCTAAGCCCTGCTAAACTATAAACCGTGTAACTTTGTTACTACTCCACAAATCATGTAGAAACTGGAAAAGCATTTGTTTTGCTCACTATAATTTAATATCTTTCTTGAGTATTGCATTCCTATGCATATTTTTACTAAAATGCTGAATGGAAATACCCATTCTCTCTTCTGCTGAGCAAACCAACACTGGGCAGCTACATACAGTGCAGGCCAGTTCTTTGTATCCTTTGCGCTCAGTCTGGAGCAGGATCACCAAAAAGGTCTTGAGCACTTTGAGAACACAGCTGGCTAGCTATAAGTTTGATAATCACTTTTCATTTGCTATTATGATTGTTTTATCATTTCTTCTATGGGTGTTCAGACTAGCCCACTGCATAAAATAATCCTAAATTCAACTAGGACCCAATGCTTAGACAATGCCTTGCTTACTCTGTGAGATTAAACCGTTTTCTTAGCTTAGTTAAACGAAGATGGGACGGGGGGAAGGAACAGTGGAAATGTACTCAGACTCCCCCAAGAAAGCAAGATGATACCACCCTCAGTCCAAATTCAAATATAGTTATTAGAACAACTCTTAAGAGAGGATAGTAAAGCACAGCAAAGAAAACCTTACAGCATTTCTCCTGTAAGACATTCTTCACTTGTAATGATTGCAGAAAGCAATTAGTCCTTTATAGGCCTGTTTTGAAACTCCTTAGTAGCTGTCGTGGTTTGAGCCCAGCCGGTAACTCAGAACCACACAGCCGCTCGCTCACTTTCCCCCCCCCCCTTCTTCCTCCCCCCGCTCCCGCAGGGATGGGGAGGAGAATGGGAAGAATGTAACTCCCACGGGTTGAGATAAGAGCAGTCCCGCAACTAAGGTATAACACAGAACCACTACTGCTACCACCAATAATAATAACGATTAGTGAAATAACAAGGGGAGAGGATACAATTGCTCACCACCCGCCGACCGATACCCAGCCCGACCCGAGCAGTGATCTGGGCCTTCCGGGTAACTCCCCCCGGTTTATATACTGGGCATGACGTGCTGTGGTATGGAATACCCCTTTGGCTAGTTTGGGTCAGGTGTCCTGTCTCTGCTTCCTCCCGGCTTCCCCTCCTCCCTGGCAAAGCATGAGACTGAGAAAGTCCTTGGTTGGAATAAACATTACTTAGCAACAACTAAAAACATCGGTGTTATCAGCGTTGTTCCCAGGCTGAAAGTTAAAAAACACAGCACTGCACCAGCTACTAAGCAGGAGAAAAATGACTGCTATAGCTGAACCCAGGACAGTATCACAGATGGAAGGAGCCAATGCTCATTGCTCACAAGCCATTATGATCAGCTTCACTATGATCAGCTTCACTACTGAGATGACTTTTAGGTATCTCTACACTCTTAAATTTCCACAGTGTCTAAGCACAATCTTTCTATCTATTGATCCCCTAAGATTCTCCAAGAGACAGAGAAGTAATATTGTCCCAGTTTTGCTAATTTATTAATAATGTAATAATGTACAATGGTTTCTCCAAGGTCACAAAGGGAGTCTGTGCCAACAGAACTTCAGTTTCAAAAATTCTGGGTAGCATCACTTATCTCTGCGAACTGCAATGTGAATTGAACATAGATCAGCACAGAGCCTGAGGACGTATCATGAGAATCTGATGGCAATGCAGTAAGCATAGAGGCCTCATAACTTAACTTTAAAAACTGCACAGCTCACAAACTCTAATTCAGTTCACTGTCAAATTTAGGCAACCTACTTTGGTTTCCTTAAGCTGCTTTCGATATTTGCATTTAAAAGTGTGTATTCTGCAGTGCTTACCCCTTCAAATGCACCTTCTGGGGCTGACTGATTACTCGTATGTGTCAAAGGTAAGGAATAGAAAAATGAAAGGGAAGGATGTTCTTTGTAAAAATGGGGTCTAGCTCAAAGCTGTCACATTCTTGTTTGTTCCATTATATCACTGCCAATACTTCTGGCAGTCACCACAAACATGCCTTAGGATGCTGTTTTCTTTTGCAACTTTGAGAGGTTACTTTGCAAGTAACCTCTTTGCAAGTAACCTCTTTCCATATAGCAGGTTATACTCAATTATGGGGAAACAGATGGAAGATAAATTTAACTTATTTGAGGACACATTCAGCTTCCAGCATAGAATAGGCAGGTTGTATAGATAGATCCTTAGAGGCTGAACATCATCTCTTTGATAGAATAGTTTTATTTTACCCTTCTAACATTAGCATTCAAAACCCCTATTGAAACTGTGAGGTTCTAAATATAGAAACCTCTGTAAAAGTGGGAAGAAAGTGCTGATTTTTGTGGTATGTTATGTCTAGGGTGCTTTACAGCCAACACGCTTTTTAACATTTTAATCTACTTACTGATCTTTTGAGAAAAAATACCTGCCCTCCTCCCACAAAGTCAAATATGCAAAGTTAGGAAATTCCAGAAATAAGGCTGCCACTTCTTGCTTTTTCAAAAATAACTTTTCTGAATATCCCATGGCAACCAACAGTACAGATTAAGCTGAATTGGAGTCTGTGAGACCTCAGCACAGGGCCTCAAGCCAGAAGAGCTCGTAGTCCCCTTTTACATCTCTCTGTCTCATGAGGTGTGTCCAGTGCAAGGGAAGACCCTGTAGGAAACAGCATGCAGTGTGCAACAGTAAATATGTGTAATGGCAACAGAGAGGAGAGGGGAGCTCAAGTGTATTTTCTGGACAATGATATACAGACTTAGTGCTACTTCGTGGAAGGAACTACAGCTCAGTCCTTTGGTGAAACTCTGTATCTTCTGTTGGTGGAGGCTTGCTTCTGCCAGGGAGACCCTCTCTAGAAGCTGCTCGGTACCATTTGAACAGAGACCTGAGTAGCTGGGTCTAAACTTTACTGTTGTCTTCTGTCCCAGCATTTGGGCTGCCACACATGGGGTCACACACCAGACGTGTAGCTGAGTGACAGTGTATAGCATATGACAGTTGTACATCCAGCCACATGACATGGTAAGACTCATGTTGCAAGATATCTAGGGATTATGTCCTCCAGCTGGATTACTTTCAAAGTGATGCTGGCCCTGCCAGATATACAGCATAGCTGCAACACGGGTTCTGTCCCATTAACTGATCCAAATGTCAGATGCAGCTATCAGCAGATCCCAGATCAAGCTGATCAGTTAAATTTAGCACATGGGAAGACAGAGTGAGAGGAAGGTTGCAGTGATTCTCCACAAAATGTGTGAGGTTTAGGCAGTGTGAAGACAATGAAGTGGGAATTATGTGGGCTTCGCACCCAGTGCATGTGACACAACAAGTCAGGGGACAGACCCTTCAGCAAAAGCAAACAAAAACCTTAATAAACTCCATGGAGAAAATCAGCTACCATTTTTTTTTAGGGGCAGGAAAGACTAATCTCTGATTCCTAGAGTCCACCTTCTTGTCAAGTGCAACTTCAAGCTTCAAGACATGGTAATGCTGAAGATCTTCAAGATAATGACAGAGAAAAACATTAAATCTTGCAACTAGTTCCTTATTATCTAATGTGCAGAAGTGGCAACAATGCTGGAACTTGGAGTTTAAGCTTGAGTCTGAATTAGACATAAAGCACAGGCAATTTCAGTCTTGAGGATTAAATTTTGGTCAAGTTATTAGCGCCCAAAACAGGGCCTCATAATCAATGTTATAAACAGTGTGAAGGATAAGCATTACCAGTTCCCACATTGTGTGGGAAAGTGTCATTATCAACACTTCTGTTCAGACTTGCAGGACAAACATCAAGAACAGTTAATCAATCTTCATATTCTATAACACTCAGAACACCTCCACCATCAGAGAAGACAGAAATGTCTTGCATTTAAAGTCATCAGGAGTGGTGATCAGTAATAAAGAGCAAAAAAAATGAAAGTGATACAGGCTGTATTAAAAAGAAAACCTCTTGCACCATTCTCCCTCCTCTCTAGTAAAAGCACTGTCATGGTGTTAGAAGAATAGCCAGAACCACTGAAGTAAGTTAACCATAAAATTAAGCACTATGACTGAAATACATTGAGGCACAACTGCAAATGTTCAGTAGTGTATATGATGGGTTTTTTTTTTTTTTTCTACAGGACATAATGGAAGCCTCTATCTCTACATACAGAACATTTCTACAACAACTTTAATGGATGAGTCCAAAATAAGCACCTCACAAAATCTCAGCCCGCAGCGGGATGGTCAGAGAAAATTCATTGAGAGAAAACATCTAAAGCTAGCTAACTCTTTAGTCCCACTTTTCTTTTTTGGGACAAGCAGAACTCAAGGCCCCTATTCCCTATTTACTCATACATTATGGAAGCTAATGAACAAGAATCAAAGGAAGGGGCAAGGGGGCCAGTAGCTTTTCGTTTTGCGCATCCTGTTACCATTGTCCTGTTACCATTCTCCCTTCACTAACCTAGAAGTCTTCTGCAGTCTTAGTTCTGTCTTGGAGATCACACCTACTGCAATACTGTGTAATGACTTGGACAGGCTTTCAAGTTGGCAGACCTGAAACCATTTAGATCTAGGCTGCTGTTCCTACAAAAAAACCACTGGGGAGCAAAAGCACAGTTTGAATACTAACTTTCCAAAGAATTCTGCAGCACTACAGACAAATCAAAGATATGGAGAGGAATGGGGATTTTTTTTCTTTTCTAAAGAAATTAGGTTTACAGGTGCCATATTGCAGCAAGATTCACTTCATTATCTCCCTCTGTTTGAAAAGTCCTTTTTCAGTGCTTGGACAGCTTTGTGACCACGCTCGGTGGTGCTGGGTCATGGTCATGGTCAACCTTAAGTCTTGTGAATTTTCAACAATGGTCACCATTTTTGTAATAGGCAGTGAAAAATTTATAAATCTATTATCCAAATCATATGTTTCATTAGCTCTTTGTTTTGTGTAGTGAGCAGCATGCAAAGCAATCCCTCCCAAAAATCTGCATGGTAACAAGAGATTACAAGTCACAGCCTGCATTAGGTGAATGCAGAATCCAAACTGAGGGTTAGCAAACTTCAGTCACTGTAATGAACCTACCACACTAACAGAACTGCTTAGAGAGTTTTATTCCTTTGCTATGCTTTAAAACACCCCATTAGAGAGTGAAATACTATTAATCCCAGTTTACAGGCAAAGTAAAAAGCCCTGAGATAGAGTAAGGTGAAACCTGGTTGCATTCCTAATCATTACACAGCTCTTCGTTTTAATTCACAGCTCAAGTTTCTTCATCCTTGTTCTGTTTCTTAAGACAGGATCTATATCCAATAAGAATGAGATTCTCAGGCAGCTTAGACACTTGCAGTTCAAGTTAATGAAATAGTAACTCTGGGACTTCTAGCTGTGTAACATACTCATACTTGAATAGAAAAGATGAATCTGGTAGACTTATTTCACAGTTTCAGTATTTCTTTCACCAAAGCGAGGTGGGAAACTTATAACCAGCTAATACTGAATCTCTCTGTAGTGTCTGCAGTCCCCTTCTGTATCCTGTGTACCGCACTTCGTAGCTTGAATCCAGGCTCCCAGCTGTCTATCTCAGTGTAGGTTTGATGGTGCTTGTTGTAAATCATCATTATCATTATTAGATCTGTAAAAAGGACAAGAGCCAGCTACTGACTCGAGTTCACTTTGTTGGAGTGGGAAGATGTGGATAGAAATGAATCTTTTCCTCAAGGTGCCTGTCAAACCCAAAAAAACACCACCCCAAAAAAACCCCAAATTGCCACAGTGGGGTTAACAAGTGAGCAAAGACATAAGTGATCTTTTCAGTTTAAGGTTTATTCAGACATAATGCTTGAAAACACCAACCTTTTCATTTCTTTTACTGAGATCTGTAACAGTTTGACTGCCATACACAACAAGCTTTAAAAATTCGTGCTTTCTAACCTGACTTTACTGTGTGAGCCTAATATTGGATTGATTTCGTTATCTTTTGAGAATTTATAAACATAATTCTGAGCTTGTGAGATAGTTTTCCTTCAGCTAATCATCACAGAAAGCACCTTTTCAGTGCAAGTTTGATTCCCTGCCTCATTCTTCCCAGGGACAAACTTTAAGCTCATATTCACCACTGCTCAGATATTATAATTTACAATGCCAGCATAAGAACTTAGCGAGAGAGACAGAAGAGTAGATGGCATGTCAAGGAATGAGCTCTGGACAAATTTCTCTAGGGAATTTTTCTGGATCAGTCACTTTCAGTTTACCTGTGGTTAGTGTTGTAAATAGGATTAGAAGAGCGAGCTAGGGATTATGCGGGTAACAGTCTAGTTGGCAGAGAAACAAATTAATCACAGAAAAGCATAAACTGTAGCACACGCTGAGTGGGACAGGTTCATGTTTGAACAGCTGCTCTGCATAAGGAATTACCAGGATGCTTTTGAAATAATAAAGTTACCTTTTATTTTCTTGGTGTTATTCTGATTTTTAAAATTTCATTTCACCACTTGGATTTTTTAATTAAAAAAAATAAAATTTGTATCTGTCACTAACGAAGTTATCAATGTACACATATAGATCAGGCCATATTTCCATGGTGGTGATGACAAAAAAAGCAGTTGGAAAACATCATAAGGTCTAGAGTATCTAATACACATTTATGATGCAAAATTCAGTGTTTGAATATGAACATGGTCAGCCTGTTTGAATTCAATGTTTGAATATGAACATGGCCACCTGCAGTTATTCTGCTGACAAACTTACATTAACAACAAAGAAGTCTGTGCAATTACTCAGGATTTATGAACCAAAATCACAAAATGCTAAATGGGTCTTGTAAGATGCTACATAAATGTAACTAGTATGAATGGCTACGCTGTACTACTTTGGACTGAGAACTGTCATAGAAAAAAGTCATTTACAATTTTTCTGAGCTCTAGAATGTGTGCAAATAGGATTTTATACTCCTTATGCTATTGGTAAATGGGAAGTGATACAGATGACATCTGACAAGAAGGCGGAATAAAGAGAAAAATGTCATCTATGCCTTTTTTATCACATGCAATTTGACTTACCTATAGAAAGGCTGTTATTAATCCTTCTGAAATAATTCTTACCAAAACATGTCTTCCTTAGAACAGCAATAGCAATACATGCTATTAGCCAGTGGATGGACTATCATTGTTCAGAACCAAATACTTGTTCTCCTTCACTTAAAAGTAATTCCGTGTATGTGCTTCAAAAGAAAATAGTATTTAAGCCTTATACACTAGCAACACCTTTCCATTTTGCGATTATTGAGGAATCTGAGAGCTAGCTGTCACACTGCTTCTGTTGTGTTAGACCCACGAGTACTAGAATCTTGTTGGGGATATTCAAAAGACCAGTGGTCCCCAGAAACCTGACCAACAGTGAGTATGTGAATTTTACTCTAAAATCCTTTATTTATTTTTTAACAAATTCTCTTTTTCAATTTTACTGTTCTCATAATATTGGATTAATAAAAGATACTGAACAGGCATTGAACAGGTCAATGTTTTAAACCTGTTTAATAAAATGAGCTGACAGAAAGCCTCTTACGTGGGTAGTTTGACCAAAAGTTGGACATGAATGGGACAATATGCTTCATTTGAGTCTCTGCTAACTGTATCAATCTTCCCCTCAGCCTGAATATGGGAGCAGGCGGCAATGTGCATGAATGGATTCTGAGAGGTAAGACAGGAAAATTTTTTAAGGGTTCAAAAAATGAAAAGCATCAGACAAAGAAAACTCCAATGTATTTTACAAGCTAGTAAAAAACAAATTCACTCTCATTTACCTTAAATTTTCTGAACTGAATTCTGACTCCAGGAATTTGAGAAACTGCTCTCTTCCCACAGGGTCTTTCAAAGCTTCATCCATGCCAAACCCCCATCGTTTCACCCTCTGTTGTCCTGGCTCTTTGCTACAGAAGAAAAAAAACACAGAATGCACAGTGAGCAGTACTTCAGTATTCTAATACTCTGTGTTTGTAATTTAGACCAAGTCCTAAAGTTCGGCCACAGATTTCTCACCTTCCAGATTGCTTTTCACTTTCCAGATTGCTCATATCTGTGCAATGTGTAGAGATGAGCAACCAGGCTATTAGTACCTATACAGGATGAAGTTAATATACATGCATTTACACAGAAGAATAAGGACTTCCAACTAGGAAATGTTATCATATTTTTAAAGCTGTCCTTTTTCCCCACATGGGAACCTTGGAAACTTGTTACTGTAACTTTTACACAGATTCATTAATCCATGGCTTTTCTCATTTTATGAAACTGTAAAGCTGCAAAGACCAAAAGGATACCGCATTGCCCTTTTGCCTCAGTATTTTCCTACCTCTGACATCTTCAATTTCAAGAAAAGCCTGTTATACCCCTTAGTCCAAAAGAAGAAATAAAATTATATACCTTGCCTCCAGTTCCCAGAAAGTGGTGTCATCTGATATCCAAGGGTTTGAGGGATCAGGGGTCACAAGAAAGGGATCATATTCCAAATACTGCTCTGTATAAGCTAATAGACTAGGAAAACAAAAGAATCAAACATTGTCATGTCAGGAGGTAAGGAAACCTGATCAGTTTACCCAGTTAACAAGTTACTTGCATCAACTGAACCATGGTAACTGGGTGTGCACATACTCAAAAGTCAGCTACAAGCTCAGGCTAAAGTAGGTCTGCTCAAGCCTTTTAAAAGTGGACCCCTGAAGAAGGAGGGGTGGCACAGGTCTTTTCAAGAGCTGAACTAATACAAAATAAATGACAAACCTCTCCATTACTTCCACATAGCTCCTTTTGGGGGTCCTTCAGGCACTAATAAATTAAATCAAGCAACCTCTTCCATGCACATTTGCTTTCACAAAGGAACATGTTTTATACCCCTACGGTTTTAATTATCAGTTCCTTTAAAACCTGTTCTAAAACACAGCATGCTATTCAGGTCATATTTATTGGCCCTGTAGCTGCTATGACTCCTTTCTTTCTCTTTTAAATACACTTGATATTTTTATTATTTCCTAATCAAATGGCACTACTCCCAAGTGTACTTCTTTCTAAAAAACACCATTTTTCCCCTCCCAGATTCTTTGGTATTCATGAATTGGTCTGACTTAGTTGAAAAAGTTTTGTTTGTGTTCTGGTAATTTACATCTCCCATGCCCTTATTCCTGCTTTCCATTTCCTTTTGCCCCATAATTACTGAAAATTCTGGACAAATGAGGACAAATATTCTTTCTTTTCATTCCTATTTATATTATATTTAGTCTCTATTTCTATTGTTACTGTTCAGCAAAAACATATTCTTAACCTGTTCTCTTTATATATATGTGTGGATTTAAGTTTATGCATACATACACGAATACAAGTAGACACACAAACATATATGAGAGGATGAAGAACCATTTGTATTTGGCTTAATTTTCTTTACTACGTCTTATGCAGCTCAATTTTCACTATCTCTGTACTTAATGAGCAAAATAGAGCATTCCTTTTCTCTACCTCTTCACTACATATGCTGTAGTTAGTCTTTCCAAGGGGCTTTTTGTTTTGTTTGCTTTCTAGCCCATTCCTGACAAATTTTGGTCTCATATGGAGAAAGATTCCTACTAGTGTTACATCCTTTGACCTGAAGTAAGCTCAGACTCATCTTGTTCAAGCACCGAGCTCCCCACCCAACCAGCTCTACCAATCAGTTCCCCTCCTTTATCAGTCATTGCCCTTTTGAAATATCAAAATGGTAACCCCAGACCTATTTCCATTTAGCCTCCCTGCCAGTGCAAGGTTAAACTTGTGACCATGTGGTCAGAGGCTCTTTCAGTGACTCTTGGGTTTATCAGAAATGTATCACAGACTATCTGGGCCATCTTTTATCAGTAAAGAATTTCATACCTTCCACTTAAAGTAAAATCTCAACTATTATTTCTAGGAAACCTGAGCTCCCTTGTCCCTCTCTCTTTGAAGCAATTTCCTACTGACATTTTCCCAATAGTTATCAGTCTAATTGAAAAAACAGAAGATATGACAATATACTTACCTCTCTGCAACTTTTGACATTTTTAATCTATGTCTGTCTAATTGCATTTGCCAGTGCTTAATCTGCAAGAAAGGAAGGCCAAGAGTTTTGTGAGCAATTCATTGTTTGACTCTATTTCCGTAACTTTTTATTAGGGCTGTAATTTAACCTTAATTTACGTTAGGGCACAGAAGAGAAATATATTTGAGTTAAAACAACCAGTGGAGTTCTAAAATAAATGGAATTTTCCGTCAAAGAGAAAATATCATACAGAGGCAAAAAAGGACCCAGTATAACATTTTCCCTAAAGGTTCATCAACAGAAATCCAATTAGCCTTTTTTTTACATTTCTGAAGAGAACTACTAATTCTTTTGACATTTACCTTCTCCCAGTTCTAACACCTTAGGAAAGATCCATGAAGCATTAACAGTAGGTAAATGTGTGAACCTGTATGTGCGTACACGGAAAGGTAAATATACTCCCAAACCCTGAGTCAGTGTTAAAAGAAAATGCAAGCTGTCTGCTGCTAAAGGGGCTAATGGGCTTAGCTGTGCAAAGAGCCCATAAACTGGCCTGCCTGCTGCTCACTGCCTTTAATTGTGCAATGCAAGATATAAAAAATGTCAGGGTTTGTCTCCTTAGTTTTAATAGCAGTTACATACCTAAATCCGTATATCCTGAAACAAGGAAAAGATCTACTAAACATTTGCTAGATCTGTTCTGAACAACAAAAAACTTGTGAGTTATGATAAATTTTGGTTTAATACCTACTTTCCTAAAAAGGTCATTTAAAAGTACATGTTTGCAGTTATTTTTCAAACCTCTTGGTGTAGTTCATCTTCTGTGGGTGGCTTAGTCTCTGGTACTGGTGTGTGGGTAGGGCTGTGACTTCGAATGTCGTTTTGTAAGCCATAGACAGACTACACAAAAAAATGGAACAATGACAATTACTTTCTGACAATGCTTTCTACATATACCCGTAGTAACTGTGACATTTTAGTACAGTGCTCAAGAAGTTGGACGAGATCATCTTTTTGTAAAGAAACTGCAAATAAACCATGCACTCAAATAAAATTGTGCCTTTATACCATGGTGTAACATAAAGACTCCCCAAACCCCACAATTTCATAATGCCATAGACACAGGATCTACTTTTATTAAGTCTTTATTTAACAGCATAGTAAACATAGTCTTTATTTAACAGCACAGTAAACAAATAGTAAAAGATTTGATGACACTGAAAGGCAGTTATTACAGTAAGTGGAAATGACCGGTAGGAAAAGAAGAAACAGTATCCTGAAAGGTAGACAATCACAATGGCTTATTTGGATGACTCCCGAATTTGCAATTACTACTTGGTAAATTACACTAAACTTGACCGCTCACTAAAGTAAAAAAGCCAAGCTAAAACTTTCTCTAAATCCACTTTCCTTTTTAAAACATATTTTTCCACGGGTTGACACAAACATATACTTCAAAGGAAGTACTTTAAATTTGGAGTCAGAATTATGATACAAAGGATTTGAAAGAAAGTGTTGTTCCAATTCATCTATACACCCCTAGAGAACTCATACTGTTCGTGTCTGGATCCTAATTTAGATGAAGCTAAATTCCTCCACAATTTCTGGTCAAGCATCTGGGGCATAATTGTAAACTAGAGACACCCTTTTCATTAAGACCAGCACAAGAAGAATTACTGTTATAGTTTACACTGCACTTTAAATTTACTTTTCCTTAATTACTGACAGGAACATTTCAACATGCCTTATTCAATCTACTGAACAATATGAATAAAGCACACAAAAATAAATTTTATTTTCATATTTTCCATGCATTTCTCCAAAGACTTTCTTAAGTGATAGCATTTACTTAGTATTAGGAAATTTGTTAATACTAATTTATGTAAGAGCTTATTAAATAATAACATAGGTTCATGTATTTGTTCTTTGTAGCTGTAAGAAAAAATTGTTTTAAGAAACTATGGAACTTCATGCCATAAATTACCCTCACCTCCTGCAGTTGATATAATAACAGTACTTACCTTTCTTGTTTTATGTGGATTTCTCATTCTTGAAGATTTTTTTATATCCACTTCAGTAGTGTTTACACATCCAGGCTATTAAAAAAAAGAGAAGGGAAAGCACAAGAATAAAAATTGTGAAAGAACTCCATACTATTTTCATGGAGATACTCCTCTTCAGTTTGTAAGGCTAAGAAAGTAAATAACCACAGGCACGTAACAATTTGATGTCTTTCTGCAACAGTCTCAGAAATCTAAATAACATTTAGCCTCAGGAAGCATCTCAATTACCATTCTGCCTGGCTTCTTTTAAGAGAGAATCTTCTGCTATACAGCCTTGTTTGCTGGACCCTGCGATGCTTTTTAGGACAAGTTTTACTGTATATCTTTATGCTGAAAGTACTGAAAGCAATGTACAGAGGAGCAGAAAATATCCAAATACATACACACTCGCAGAACAAACACGTACCAATTAAAATTAAATTGCTATTGGCTTACTTGGGCATTTCAGAGTGAGACACTGAAGACCACATGCTTAGTGGTCATGACATTGTGAACTTGAAATAAAATAAATTCTCAAGATAACAGAAACAAATCACATGTTTCTGTTTTGGTTTTGACATGGAAGCATAAAATTTGCATTCTAGCTATCTCCTCCAAGCATGCTTGACCTAATGAGACAAAATAAACAGAATTGTGCACTACCCACCTCAGCTGTGAACCCCAGGCTCCTTTCAGGAGCATCTGGTTTTGGATCATGTTTTAAAAGACGATCTTATTTTAAAACAGGCAAGAAAATGTGCCAAAATGAGATTTGTTTCTTCCAAAAAGAAAAGAAAAAGACTGGCAGCCTAAACAGAATGGCTCTCGACACATGTGGTTTGGCCTTAAAAGACTCTTTCTCACAACTCTGTAGCATCCCAAAGGACACAAGTCCTCTAGTTTCTTATAATTCATCTGCCTTTGACACTTCCCTCTAAGCACAAACTCTGTGCAGCCATCTGTTCTTTAACCATTGCTGGAAACAACTAATAATAAATGTATGCTCTCAGGTGAGTTTTACCTATTGATTTTACAGGGATTACATTTTCCACTGAGAGTGGGAAGTACAAAATCTGCTCTCTAGCAGGAGCAGATTTTTAGTGAAAATAGGTTGGGGTTTTTTAATAGGAGTAGTAGATGTAGAATTTGCTTGCCACACAACCAAGCTGGGCTTCTTATCACACTAATGATACAAGCTTTGTCTTATCATAATGTAAAATGCTTGATGTGGCTGCAAGTCTTCACAGACAAAACTTTTAAACATTTCTTACATAGGCAGGACCCAGAAACAAATACGTTTAATTAAACAGGTCAGGAGTACTTTGCCTCAGGAAAATATTTTAAATAACAGACTGATTTTTTTATCCAATATTTTTAAATTAATAAATTCTTCTTTTAAAGTAATACATTAATGTGTGTTTGTTCATATCACATTTGCAGTATATACAGTTCCTCATCACTAAGAATAAAAATAGGCACTTAGATAATATTCTCAAGACTGCATTGACATGCCTATTGAGCTAGATTAGGGAAGGTGCCCTTTGTGCTTGTGAACAAAAATGGTAGTTTCTAAACTCAAAATAACATGTAACTCTCAGAGACAATGACAGGCTGAAAAATACAAAATTCTTCATGATGGTCAATTTAAAGGCAGAAAGCAATTTCACAGGGCAGTATATTGAGATATAAAGTTAAAAACGAAACAACGCATCTACTTTAGGACCATGGTAGCAGCTGGCAGTGAAGAACACATGGGCTTTTAACAAGATCCACAGCCCTTAAATGAAACGATTTGAATAACAGGCAACTTATGTAAGGCACAAAACCATAACTTGTTTAGTTTTCAGTTATGGGTTCGTTAAAGCATGTCCTAAAAATGGAAAGGACAAAAATCAAAGCAGGGCCAGGCAGGGAGGGAGCATAAACCTGATGCAAAGCCTCTTCTTTTCAAAGATTTCAAGTCCACCAGCAGTAAATTGGTATGAACAGATCTAGCACCTTGCCCACATAATTTACATTGCAGAGCTGTGCAGATTGGTATGAGGGACACAATAAGGAATTCTGGGAGATTTTTAGGAATGAAACAAGGGCGAAGCTTTTTCTGGTTGGAAAGAGACCCAACCCAGTACTGATCTTCTACAGCATCTAATGGATTCTTACTGACACCCGGCTGCTTAAAACCTCTCACACTGATGTAAAGTTTCTGCAGCGTACTTGAGAAGGGGGACTCGTGAGAGGCTGTGAAGGCAGAAATTAGACTATGGTGTGACTGAAGAGAAGTTGACAGGAGAACAGCAGCAGCAGGAAGGTACAGGCAGGGAAGCATCAGAAAGCTTCAGTGCAAAAGGGAAAGCAGCTAAGGGTGTATCACTACTCTGACAACCTGGGATAACAGCAGGAGTTTAAGACATATATCACTACGATTATACAATACCAATCTCATAATTTGATTTAAATTTTATCACTGTAAGTACCTAATGTGATCAGGGCCACAGTTCATGTTTTCTTCTCAACTGAAGATTAGTTATTAAAATAATACTTGATATGAGATAGAATTTATTGTTTCTCTGGTGCTGTCACACTTCATCTGTCAATTTTTAGGAATAAATAGCAAACATGTTTTCAATTAAAACAAACACAAAAGCTTGCATTATTTGAACATTTTGCTACAATAACTGAGTCATTCTGGGAAAACCTTTGCTGGACAACATTTTATTTTATTCGTATGCCCCCATTAACATAATAAGCATGTGTTTGGATACAATTACATCCAGCTGTGTTTTCTTTTTGTGTTGCCTTTTTAACTGGACTACCATAGTTCAAATAGCGAAATGCCTGTCAGAGTGCTTTGCTGCAAGATTCCCATTTAGTGTGTAGTATATAATTTGCATACTAATACCATAAATAGTTTTCAAACAGATTTCCTGGAAGACTTGAAACCTCTTCTATATGTGTAAATAGAATACTTTTTTCTTTCACAACTAACATTCTGTATGAAAACAGTCACCCCTCCAGACACACAGAGGAAAATCTTCTGACCTTGTTGAAATTATCATACGGCAAGATCGTAAGGAGGATAGAATTTGTCCCTCATCAGTTTTTAAATACCTGGCTGAAAAACTGTCATATATTCAAAGGAAACTTAGTTTCTTTTCATCCATCTATTAGCATGCTCTTATCTCAAAGTACAAATGCCACCGTATTAATTTACAGCAAAGGACATCTCAGTCCAGTCAGGATTAATTCACTGCTAAAATAAATGGATGCAGATAAATAATATGAAAACTTACACATAGAATATTTTTTAATCGCGACTTCAATTATTGGATAATCACCTTAGTGTGAATTCCAAGCAGCACGACTTTCTGGTGATGCTTGCTAGGAGGCTGCATGATAGGATTCCGCCAAGAAACACAGTGGAAGGAGAAAGCCTCTTCTGCAGCTAGTGGTGGTCCCAGAACTTACATGCTTGGATCTGGCTACAGCCAACATTTGAAAACTACAAGCACCAGAGAGAATGTTTCCTCAAAAAAACCCACTTGATATTCATAATATTTCCCTGATAACTGTGGCAACAGTGAATGAATGAATGAATGAAGCGCTTGTAACAGTGCTAACAGTGAATTAATTTTTTGACATCTGTAGCAACTCTTTGGAAGAATTTGTTTTTTACATCAAATGGGATGCTTTAGCCATGGTACATTTCCATCCAAATAGTGCGGAATACCCAATATTTATTGTCTGTTTGCTGTACAAAGCTGCACACTCCAAGGGCCCCTTTTATTGCCTGGCCACATAGCCAAAATCAGTTGCTGTCAATACCTTTTTGCGTAAAAATCTCTTTGGTATGATGTATTTGTAATTCTAGTAAGTGTGAAATCCTCAACAGAGAGTAAATTAATGTTTACAGTGACATCAGTTTAAGTTTGGTGTTTTTTTTCTTTCTTAAAGCATATTGCAATTTAACTGTGAATCTATTTAAGCCACAATAACCAGAAGGTTTTTTTGTATCTGAGAGAAATACACCCATGTATGTGGGAGGGAATAAGCTCATACATTGCAATAGGCTGGGAACTGTCTGTCTATATTGCTGCTCCGCAGAAAATGATCTGAGGGAGAAGCCGAACATGACTCAGCAGTACATCCTTGCAGCAATGCAGACAAACCACACACCCAGCTGCATTAGCAATTGCACAGCCAGCAGGCAAAAGAAGTGGTTATTTCTTTCTACTCGGCATAATGAGGATACATATAGAATACCAAGACTAGTTTTGGGCCCCACAAGCAACGTAAAAAATGTATTCAAAATGGAAAATTCCAGTGAAGGAAAAGACCTTCTTCTGCTTGCAAAAGAGGAGCGATAACTGTTCTCTTCTGCTGCTCAAAGTGGGCTTGTAGAGCTAGACCTGCTTCAGAGAGACACCATGAAAGGACAGGAGGGCGACAGTCAGAAATTGCAGTAAAGGAAATTTCAATTAGCTATAAAGAAATATTCTTCATAATAAAAGGCAGAAGTTGCTTAAGAGAGGGTGTGGAATCTCCATTCCCGGTGATTTTCAAAGTTTGTTTAACCAAGGGCCTGGACAATCTTATTCAGCTTAGAAGTTAGCACTGCTTTAAGCAGAAGGTTGGACTAGAGGACCTCCAGAGGTCCCTCTCAGCCTACATTTCTCAGGCACAGCCTATGATCTTCGTAAGCTGCAGAGACTGAAATTAAAATAATCAACTTTACAGAACACTCCAATTCATGGCAGCGTGAAATTCATCACCTTGTCTTCCCTTCCCCACAACAGCAGAATGGAAAGCCAAGTCTGGTATTTGCTTCTTTACTGTTGCCTCTGCCCTCTGGCAGCCTGTGGTGCATACAAATGAATCTAACGATGATCTAAGGAAATGTAATTTCACAGCTTCTTTAGCTAAAAACACACAGGTGCTATTTAAAATAATTACCTCATTTCAATATGCGCACCCATGAATTCAGGGTGCATTAAAGCAGTAAATATTTAGGCAGATTGATTCACATACCTTTCACCATTTCATTGCATTGTAGTGTCAATACACTAGAAATAGACCTTTAAATTTGTTTTGCAAGCATGGGCTAACTTGTTAAGTGTAACTGCAAAATACTAAAATTCAAGATCTCTGGGCTTTCAAAATTTAAGCACAATAAATTTAAATCATGGTCATGGGTACAAGCAGGACAGATCTTCACTTCCAGTTGGAAAAAATAAAGTCAGACACACAAACACAGAATCATAATGGTTTGAGTTGGAAGGGACCTTAAAGATCATCTAGTTGCAACCCCACTGCCATAGGCAGGGACACCTCCCGCTAGACCAGGTTGCTCAAAGCCCTGTCCAACCTGTCCAACATAAAGACAAGGCAGAGACTGAAAGCTGTCTTTTACATTATTTGTAATAGCAGACTATCATAAATATAGAAAACTTTAAATTTTCTGAGTGTCAAATGTTAATGTTGTCTTCTGCAACAACCTAGTCTGCTATTTCTGTCATTGTTGCTATTTCTGTCATTTTTTTAGGAGTCTTCTAACCCTCAACAGTCAATATTCACACACTCACTTCTAAAGGAGGAAAATGAAGCTAATTAGACAGTGAAAGATAAGCAGAATACCAGAGGTCATTTTTATTTGTAGGTTTATATTTCAGTGTAGCTAGCTGAATGGTGTATATTTTAAAATCATAAGAATAATAGCATGAAAGTTTACAAAAAAGAAATGAGGCAAAGAAAAAAATTCCAGTGGTACTCAGCTGGAAAAAAACAAAGGACTTGTTAGCTGGAGGAATACCCAGTTTCACTCTGGTTATGTGGGAACATTTTTTTTTTTCTCATACAAAATCTAGCATCAAAGGAGACATTAAAATCCTATATTGAGTAAGTTGTCAGTAATGGCTAAAACTGAGGCTCTCACAAAGAAAAAAACCAGCCATATCCTCCTGCAATGCACCAATTTTTCATTTCCCAGAGATGGAGGTCATTGGAGTGTGCAGAACCTTGTAAGGCTTATAAGGAAAGTTTGAGGTTTAGGTATAGATTATTTGGCTATTTTGGGGTTTTACCTCATTTTACACACTTCAGGGTCAATGAGTAAAAAGGCTTTGCAGTGCAAGAGCTGCACAATTAATGATTTTGCTGGTGCAACAGAAAGTCTCAGAGGAAAAAATCAAATATGCTGAGTACGAGTGGTCAGCTCTTTTACCAGGACTTGAAAAACCAGCTGTTATCTTAAGGTTCAGTCAAAGGAGGGCAGCACATTTCTAACCCTTTACAAATTTCACAAAATTGTTTTTCTGGTGGTTATCTGATAGGACCTGAAAGCTGTTTAAAATGTAGCTCACTTTATAACTAAATCAAACTTAACTAAGTGGGTTAAAAATAAACCCAGTAGCCACAGTCGCCAGAACCTGCAAATATGTATTGAAACTGCTGCTAGAGGGGATCTCACTGGCCGCTATGACACTGCCCAAGGTAGTAAAGCAAAACCAGTACTTACAGGGACTGGGCTAGAGGAGCCACTTCCTTCTGGTTGTTTGGGGTTTTTTTAATAGTATCATATTTCCAGCTTCTGCACAATTACTTTTAGCACAACTATGTCTTTGGAAACACGCCTTTTTTGATTCAGGTGTGTGACTGACACACAAGCACGGTGACTGGACTTCTAATACCTGCAATTATATTACACTTCTTTTACACAGGTCCCACTTCCATTACAGTTCCAATAAGAAGCAAACACAGAAAGACAAATATGTGGATTACAGTCCATTATGGCCATGGTAAATTCATATATAAATTGTAATAAATATGTAAGTTTGATGATGACTTTGTATGCAGCTTCTATTGAGTTTTCACCTCCCTAGAACTCCAAACAAAACTTCCCTAAAATTAGTGCATGATTTTTCTAGCTTCTCTTCTGTTAGAAATTAGCCTATCTGGGAAGTACAGCTACACCTTTCAATTAACAGCTATAAATCACATTTAATTAGTAGGAAGCAAATCCCAAGATTGTTCTCAAGTATAAATTCTGTAGCAGCATGTTTTAGATTTCATTCCCAGATGCCTCATAAATTTGGCAGATAATCAAGGAAAAATTATTAAAACCACTTGTTCTACTAAACCATTAGATATTTTCTACAGCCTTTTTATTATGCATACAAAAAGAGATGCACTACACTACTAAATAGTATCTTTATGGAACATAAGACAGGGTAAATAATTACAATGTATGTATTCAGCGTGATGCTGAAATAAGCGAGTACATCTTGGAACTGGACTTGCACACAATAGCCTCAAATTTGGTTACATTCCTTAATATGAATCTATTTTTAAAATGTGATACATCTAACAATATGCTGCAAATATCCCTGAATATAGTGATCTACAGTCAATACAGTGGTATAATGGAAATGCATTAGCCCTACACAGCTTAACTGCTAAAACCTGTCTATAGCAACTGCTAATGATCTATAACCTATTGGCTTTAAATCAAGTAAATAGAACTTTTCTTTTTTTTTTTTTTCTTATTCATTTATTGAACTTGTATTTCAGGCTACAGAGTGTTCAATGTAAAGTCTTGCTGAATTGCTTTCTTCAAAGGAAGGGATTCTTTTAATTCATAAGAATGAATAAAAGCTTTTTTAGGATTAAGTGTTCTCTTCTGTTGAAGGTTTTAATAGAGAATTATGTAAACAGCAGAATGATTTTAAATGCTCAATATATGTCCTCATTAGCTAATTTCATTTTGACTCATTAAAGAACAGAGATACAATTCCAGCATTTTGTATTATGATATAGAAATTAAACGAATATAGAAATGAATAAACAATAAACCTGACTGTGGCATCCACTAGAAATATACTGATGCAGAAATAATGACTTCTTGGCAACTGCAGAGAAAGGCATAAGCAGTTGAGAATAAGTTAAACCCATTATATTCAGCCCCACATGAAGGAGAGAAAGCTTGCAATTTAGACCAATTAGTAAAATCAATAAATGCTTTATTCAAGGATTTATTTGAAGATACTCAAGTACTATCAAAATAGCAGTAGTTCCACTGTTGTTCTGCAGTGGACTTAATCAAAACATAGTAAGGAGTACAATTAATGGATAAAAATTTGAGTTTTTTCTCGTTTGGACAAGACAAATGAGGTTGAAAGACCATCAGACCACAGAGAGACAGTTGAACAATTAGTTTGATCAAGCTTTAATTACATTTGCATGGTAAAACTCGAATAGTTTTCAAACTAAGAGATGGGAAGCCTCATTTAGCATGAAACTTCAGTTCGCTTTGAATTTCAAAGATTTTCAGCATCTTTAAAAAAAAAAAAAAAAAAAAAAGGACCTGCTTGGAACAGGCAAAAAAGAGATACAGAGAAATTTTCAAGGAATATAACACTAGTAAATTAAACCATAAAATTAATCCATAGGAGACAGAGCATCTTGAATCTTGACAGGGATTCTCACATTTCACATACTTGCTTGTTTAAGGACAGATCCAGCACAAAGCTGGGCTTTCAGCTCATAACAGGATTTCATAATATTGTTTAAAAAAAAAAGTTCTTTTAGTGGTCTGTGTGTTAGAGAAACACATAATATTCAAAATGCATATTCAAAGGACGTTGAAATTTAATTTTTGAGACAAGTCATATGAAACTAAACTAGAAAGTGTATTAAAGAATATAGTACTACATGAAAGTTATATGCTTAATTCTTTTTGAAAGTTAATTTAATTTCTAATTACTCTTCATTTACAATAGACTATTTTAGCTTTGTAGTTACTGGTTTTCAGAACCAGAAATTATTGTACAGAAATTAGATCCATTGTATTTATTCAAGTGATGCTTCAGTAGTATTAATTTTAATTAAGGCTGTATTAATGTGATTTTTGTGCATGTGAAGATTCTAGTATTTGCAACACTGTTGCATAAGGAAACCTGTTAAATTCATCTGCTTTATTGCCCCTAAGCTAAATACTCGGAGTTACTATTTTCTTATTTTTTTCACCCCAAAATGCAGGCAACTGCTGTTTTATGGATTCCGTACAGACAAATTTAGGTTATATGCTTGAAAGAAGTGACAACAGGAAAGTCTGACCACACTTCTCTGAAAATGTTGATGGCAAATATAGATGACATTTAGAAATTTTATTATCTGCCTTTTGAGTTATAGAAGATCCTTGACAGACTGCTTTGGATTAAAGCAGCAAATTTAATTCACACAGAAAGAAAAATCAATGTATAAACATTGTGCTTATTCAAAAAATTATTTATACTTACTACTTCAGTTAATTTTCCTAGTTGTTACCAGAACTCGGTCACACTAGAAACTATAAAGTCATCTCATTTTTTTGTGTCCTTCCACCATCTCATCAGTTAGTTATTTCACAATTTCTGACCTCTTCAGAATCCTCAGTTTTAACTTGAGCACTCTCAGTTTGTTGCACTGCTGCAAGAAAGCTGGATTCCTTTTCCCCATCTGTCCCACCCTTACTCAAGCGTCAGACTAAATAACAATGCTAAGTAATGTGAGTACAAATTCTTCTATGAAGGTCTTAGTTAGCAGGCTAGCTACAAGGTTTATAAATATCTGCCTGAAACAGATTGGATTATGGATTATAACCATTTGGTTATAACCATTTTCTGAAAATAAAACACTGTACAAGGCTTTGTTCATTACCAGACTTGCAATTACCTGAGGCTGACAATTGCTACCAGGCTGCACTCCCTGCCTGCTGGAGAGGTAACTGTCTTGTAAAGATACATAGGTGCAATAGAAGACATGCAAATTGTACAGGGATAAATCACTAGAGAAGTTGGATAGCCTGGTTCACATTCATTTCCAAGAGATGTTTAAAAACTTTCTGAAAATAGCATGATAAAGCAGACAGAAGTGTTCTCTGGATAAAGAAATGACCGGCCTAGAAAAGTCCAGGATTTGTAGCAGACAAAGAATGAAATGGAAGATTGCACCAACTTAGCCAAGTTAAATTCAGTCTCTTGCTGAGCCTTTGAGGCTGATCTTGAAGGACAGATGGAAAAGTCATTAAAAACAAAAGCAATGAAAAAAAAAAAAGAAGAAAACCAAGAACAAATAACCACAGGTATGCGCTGCATGACCCTG
This sequence comes from Strigops habroptila, assembly GCF_004027225.2. Lineage (NCBI taxonomy): Eukaryota > Metazoa > Chordata > Aves > Psittaciformes > Psittacidae > Strigops > Strigops habroptila. The sequence goes on from NC_046359.1 coordinate 18,107,060, forward strand.
ACACCTGGTAATATTACTTACTGGCTCAGATGCTCACGGTCATGTTCAGACCACATAAAATACAATTTAAAAATACAAACAGAGAAAGTGAGATTAACTGAGATAGAATCTCATTAAAAAAAAATGAATAAATGGAGAGAGAAGCAAAAGGTGTAGGATGTGTGACAAGGTTTAAAATTTTGAAGATTACTGTTTTCCTAGTTTGCTACTAGGAAACAATGTCATGAAACTCCCAAATCCAGAAATCATACATATTTCTGAATTTTACATCATCAGTGAATTATCTGAAAACCACACTTGCCCTTAATGTTTTTGCTGTCCTTACCAAACATATACATCCTGGATACTTTGTCTTACTGTATTAAATCACACAAATATTGGTTTTGTTTTTCAGCCCTGTGCATCAGGTTTAACCAAGCTACAAATGGCAGAATGGAAGAACTCAATCACACATTGCTCATGCTTATAGAATCATAGAATCTGCTAGCTTGGAAAAGACCTTTAAGATCATCAATCCAACCATTACCCCAGGACTGCCAAGACCACCACTAAACCATGTCACTGAGGGCCTCATCTACACGGTTTTTGAGCGATTCCAGGGACAGTGATTCCACCACTTCCCTGGGAAGCCTGTTCTAATGCTTGATCACCCTCTCGGTGAAGAAATGTTTCCCAATATCCAATCTAAACCTCCCCTGGTGCATACTGTATTAAATCTCAATATAACTAAACCATAGCCAACTCCGAAGAGAGGGACACACCAGTGTAGCTTCCTAGCACATCTTAGAAAGCTGTTGCAAATTTCCTATCTTCCTTTTAAAAACAACTGCACACAAACCTGCTAAATATAACTGCAATACATTCTGAGTGATGACAAAGGTCAGAGGCATTGGAGAAAAAAGAAGGTTTTTTCAACTTCTTATATTTAGGAAGTATACAGCTGACTTTCAGGAGAAAAGGATATTTCCCTCATTATCTTCTGAATTAATCTGAATCTCAAGTACCAAACAGGCCTTTATTACGGATTTCATTCAAATTACATTAATGTGTAACTCAGGAAGAAAAGTGAATTGTTTGCAGCAGCAAGACATCAGCTGTCCTTGCTAATTATCTAAGAGTTAATTTTACAGCAAGCCACAGCTACTCTGCTTCTACTGTATTTAATGTGGATTTCAGAATGTTTCAGGGGATTTACTGTTTTAGTACCTGTTTGTCCCTTTTAAACGTGTAAGATTTTAAGGGGTTTTAAACAGACATAATAATTCAGGACAGCTCTGAGTTCTCTTATGAAGACTAATCAGAAGCATGACATTTCTTTTCAAACAAGAGCAGCTTCTTAATTTCTTTTGCCTGGAAGCAACTGACTTTCCCAATTTAGCTCAATTTGTTACTGCTTTTTGACTAATGCCCTAATCCTCCTAACCAATTTTCACCCATTTCCATACTCAGTTACTGATACAAAGTTTCAAAATCGTGAAAATTATACACTTTCTAGGCAGGTGGAAGGAAGTCTTATAAGACATGTTTACTCTGCCATCAAAAAGGGAAATGCATGAATGTATGTGAATGTATTGGAATAATCTCAGAGTTATGTTAGGTACTAGCTATACCTTAGAAATAATGGCGTGGACTTTATCATAGGTCTTCTGCCCAGGATCTCAGGAAATTATACAGCTCTCCCTGACACACATTTCCATGGTTTTACTATGACTAGTATCTGAACTAGTAAGATTAAAAGTTGTTCAGCAATGTCTCTGCAGGCTGCAGTACCTACAGTTGAAGCTCAGTAATGCTCTTTCTAGCTGCAAGCTAAGATCTTTCTACGTAAAGCAGGAACTGGAAATTACAGAAATGACTGAGATTATACTTCACATTACACTAAAATAGACACTAAACAAAAAAAAAAAAAAAAATTAAATACATAGTTAAACTGCAATTAAAAATATTGGAATAGAAACTTATCAGTGAGTTATCAAAACTGTTAACTTCCTCTCAAAAGCAACATTTCTGTGAGTTTTGGGGGGCTTGAAAAACCATTAGAAATTGTAATTAGCTCTAGCATCACCTTCCTCTTTTCAGCCTGTTCTCTCTTATTCTTTATTCTTTTTAATAGAAGCTTCTAGCTTTTACTGTGACAGTAAATTCATAACAATGTTCTCAAAACAAGTATTTCACTAACTAGTGAAAGGAGCTGGTTAGGCAAAGTATGAACCTCTCCATTCTTCTATTTATATCTGCTAAAGTCAGGCACCTACACTGCTGACTCTAAGCCAGTCTTTTGCCTCTGGTATTTCCTAGCTATGCCTACAGCCAGATTAAAACATGCTCAGGCAGATTTATCCAAAGTTCAACGAAGCTCTTAATCAGATTCAATTTCCTCTTGTCCTGTTCCCATTTAATTCTCTTGTTATTGTCTGCCTATATCTTAACTTGAAACTTCAGCAATTCATCTTCTGTTCCAAACCTGGAAATAGCATTTCGTTCCCAGATTCAAAACCTTCACTGCACCATTTCTGCAGTGAATATAAAAGCTGTCTGCACCTTTAAAGTTCCAGGGTCCATAGAAACTTTCTGTATTTATTCTATATGTAGCTTCCATCAACATCAGATGGCAAATTGTCTTGTGTCCTCCTTCCTTATTTTATGCCACTGACTAGACAACAATGTCCCAGCCTTCTTGCATCTAATGTCTGTGGTTTTAATCTTTCACTTCAAATGATTTTATCTACTTGACATTCTAAATCCTGCCTAAAAATCCGTTTACATGGTCACAAATACAAGCTGTTTGTGTCCAAGCTTATTATTTTTTGTTTAAAACTTTTGTCACTGTATTCACCTCTTCTACTGGTATCATCACCTAACTTTACTTTCCCAGAACAGTCAGTTTTAGTTAAGTGTCTTTTCCCAATGTCACAGTGGACAATATAACCCATATATGGTTTCACTGTTAATGATACTAAGCTCTGTACACAGAAAATGAAAACTTAATTCTAGGTAAGAGAAACAGACATAATTCTGTAGTAAAGCAGAAAAGTGTGATTATCGAGTTCTTGTAGAAGTTTTGTGACATTTGACATTGTTTCTCAGAGTTTTAGCTCCCAAAAGTAGTTGATTATGTAAGACCCTTTATTTTTTTTTTAAATTTTGTTTCAGATGGACTTTGACAAGGAATTTGGACAAATCTTGTTTAGACAGTGCATGACTCCCACAGCTCAAATCCTACATTATCTAACCTTTATGTACATCAAAAATCGATTGAAAATATGACCAGAGTGAAGTTGAAAGGCTTGGCAAGCAAAAAAGCAGATTAAAAAAAAAAAAGAAAAGAGATGTTTTTAAAAGTATTTTTAGCTATGCTGGTAATTTTGGTTGTGTGACTTGTACCTTGGGAAACCTTTGAGATGGTAATAGTCAAAGACAGGTATCTTCTGATTCAAAAAATCCGATGCAACAAATGTATTCAGTGAAAACTCCAAATGGAGTGTACACACAGTTGCAGTCTTCAGTAGTAGAACGGTAAAAATGTCAGATGCTGCAAAAAGGAAGGCAGGCCCCAACCCTCAGCCCTACAGTAAAAACTTGTTTCCAGGCTACCCCAATGCTCCACAGAGGCTGACATTTACCAGTGGCCCCACTCACAGGCAGAGCAGCCCCACCATCACTCACCACCGGCCGGTGCACATCCCAGAATGCTCGCTCCTGGCTGTCAAGGATCTTCCTCTCTATCTTGTCTCTCTTCTTGTCAACTCTGTCAATGTTACAGGAATATTTAAAAGAAACAGTGTTAACGACAGCAATTTTAAACATAAGAAGTGTCCAATTGCTTTTCCCTTCCTTTCCCCCTCAAAAGGCATGCAAACCCCAAAATTCCTCATCTTCAAAGGAACTTACTTTGCTTGTGCTTCAGCTTGCATAAAAATAAACTCCCATTTCCGAGCAAATGCTCGCTGTAGTCTGGCCAAACTCTCCTGAAAATACATCACAATTTTAGTGGGTTAGGTTGAAAGTTATTTACTATTTTAGAGCTTTTAGCTTATCTTTCCCTCCACCCCTCATTCCCTCCAAGGTGTAATTTAAGTCATGCTATCTCTGCAAGTGCAAATGGACCTTACTTATCCAATGTAAAGTCCTTGCTTGACACCAAATAGGATGGAATACTAGATCTATCTACTTTTGCATGCCCCGACTATTTTAGTTTTGAAACTGATGACAAGGGTGGATGCCACCATCAGCATAACACAGGATTTCTGAAGCATTTTTATCTCCTGGGTGCTGGTTGAGTAATTTTGTAATAATACAAAGAAACATTGTTGTTTTGAAAGTACCTATTAACAGCAGTAGAAAACAGCAGTACTTTCCATACTGGATGATCCACAGGACAACTCCTATCACTTATCTGCACAAATGGTTGTACTGAACAACACTGGCTGCCTATCAATTTATTTCAAATACAAACATAAGAAGCTATTGATATTTTGGTAATACGGGAATCTTCCAAGACCTCCATGGCTATCCTCATTTTTTAAAAACACAGACTATAGTTTTTCACTACTGTACAAGAAATAAATATATCCTGCAGCCTACTATTAATAACAGGAAGAAGATTTGTAAAATCTTAGCAAAATTCTTTCATTCAGTGATGCTGGAACAGCCTCAATGTCTGTAACAAAGCTTCTTCAATCTCCCCCCCAGTTTAAATGGTAGCAGTATGCAGTCTGTTAGTATGGAGAAGGCTGAGGTTATCTTCCTCCAAAAAGACCCCAGCCACCTTTGTGCACTGCTTTTACTGAGACTAAGCGAAAAATTGTCTGTAAATTTCCTAACAAAAAGTGTTGCTTCAACTGTATTTCTATACATTGCAAATGTATACCTATGGCATATTTAGTGAAAATAAAGACCACAGAGAGCGAAGACTTTTTCTGGAGATCTTGTCAATACCAGTAAAGGCTCTCCTGGATTGCATACTGGAGGTGAATTTTCTAAACCATGTAAGTATAGAATTATTGATACCCTACAGTGCAGTACACTGAAAAGCAAGCTTGTGCCAGAAGAAGCAATAAAGTGTGCCAGCAGGGTGCTGCGGCTGGAGTATTTAGCATGTTGAAAGGCCTGGCTGACTATCCTGCTATCATGTCACAGCAGCACAGCTGGACAGCTTTCAGCACAGAGCCAGGGCTGTTCGTGAATTTTATGTTGACATTTTCATGAAAAATTTAGGCACTTTTAGGGGGATAGAGATGGAATGCAAGACATCTCTCTCCTTAGCAAGTGCCATCCTCGTCAGCTAATCAAAGTCCCACTTTTTCAGGCTCTTCCTGGCCCAAATTATCTTACCTGCCTAGGGCACAGCAAAAGTTTCCGGGAGTGGGAAGTGCCTCTAGTCTGACCTTCTTTGCCTCTCATTTAACTAACGGGATAAGGGTTCAAGCCTCAGCATCACTTTAAAGAATGAGATTCATATATATGCAACCACCAAGTGCTTTTGAAAATGTTGCCAGAGATCCTTCATTCAGACCTTACACAGCGTAGAGTACAACTGCTTTCAAACACCTGTGGTGTATCTGGGTGCATGAACAGTTATTTCTGATTCTGTCATGGTGATCTGAGCAGAGTAAGATTAGAGATGATCCAAAATCTCAACTTTTGCCCAGTTAGCTTTCACTAGAGTCTCTCAAACAGCATTTATGACCCACATGTTGGCAAAAGTGGCAAAGCCCCAAATAAATTTCACACATAATACCTATAGCTCTTAACATTATTCCACATGCTCATTAGGCCCAGCAAAGAAATTCACTTTTCACCAGGTACTTACAGCTTCATAGTCTGCTAGCTCTAGCCTTGCTTTGTTTTGCATTGTCCGCTTGCAGAGGTAAACAGCTGGAACAGAATGAAAGAACACAGAATTTGCTACTACCTCATAAACACAGCAGACCAGAAATCTAGAGGCTTCATCTCTAGTTTACTGTTAACTGTTACTGTTTTGATTTCTCCCTCTATTCTAAAAAGTATTGTAACTAAACTGATGGGTCAGATACAGAGATTCATTAACTAATGAATAAATAATGAATCTGCTTTATGCAACAGACATCATACACAAACTGCATGAGATACTTAGGATGAGGTTGTTTAATGGCTAGGGAACTGGCACATTAAAAAAAAAGGCAAAACCATTTTTTAAACTCTGTGTTTATAACTCACAATGTGTAAGAGTTTTATAAGGAGCTGCCACTATATCAGTCAAATATTTTTTAAGAATGTTTATACATGGTTTTATTTATTTTTACTTCATATTTAGAAATCACAAAATTTCAACTTAAGATTTTAGCTAAAAATTCATTCCAGATAAAACTCAAGTCTCGTACAGATTAGTCTGCAATAAATAATATTAAAAATAGAAAATAATGTGAGGCCAAAAAATGAAAAAGTGTATCATGTATTAGATATAATGAGAAAAAATATTATTTATTTTCTAGATTCAAAATCCTTCAGCAGAGCTGTTCTGCCTCCACCTCATTCAGACAGAGCAGAATTTTAACTAATAAAATGGAATACTGACAGCTAAATACTGAAAGCATTCAGGAATGAAAATGAAATTTGAGACTACATAAACAACACAGTGGTTTAATCATGTTGCTTGATCCTGAACTCTTTATGCACTCCGTTACCCTTGAATGAGGTTCATTTCCAATAGACTTTATTTAGCAACAAATTCTTCACATCAACTTTGAATATTGTACACCTTCCCCCACCAGTAAGACAATGAATGCAGTGCAATTCCTTATGGTGCAATATTTACTCACTTCACTACTTCAGAGCACATTCTCATGTGTCAGATGGAGGAATCTTTTGATCAGTGCAGGTAAACAAACTTTAACTTATCTGTGGTGTCTACTATCAGCAAAAAGAGCCCATATCTACTGGTTGTGGTTAGGAATGTTCCTGTTTCCTGACTGCCAGCTTGTCTAATACAGGAGCAAAGAGAAATAACTTCACATAGGAACCTAACTCTTGCAATCACTAGGAAGAAGGAGGCGATCCTGCCCCTCTACTCTGCTCTCATGAGACCTCACTTGGAGTACTGCGTACAGTTCTGGTATCCTGAACATAAAAAGGACATGGAGCTGTTGGAGCGAGTCCAGAGGAGGGCCACGAGGATGATAAGGGGGCTGCAGCACCTCCCTTATGAAGACAGGCTGAGAGAGTTGGGGCTGTTCAGCCTGGAGAAGAGAAGGCTGTGTGGAGACCTCATAGCAGCCTTCCAGTATTTGAAGGGGGTCTATAAGGATGCTGGGGAGGGACTCTTCCTTAGGGACTGTAGTGGTAGGACAAGGGGTAATGGCTTCAAACTTAAACAGGGGAAGTTTAGATTAGATATAAGGAAGAAGTTCTTTACAGTGAGGGTGTGAAGCACTGGAATGGGTTGCCCAGGGAGGTTGTGGATGCTCCATCCCTGGCGGTGTTCAAGGCCAGGTTGGACAGAGCCTTGGGCGACATGGTTTAGGGCAAGGTGTCCCTGCGCATGGCAGGGGGGTTGGAACTAGATGATCTTAAGGTCCTTTCCAACCCTTACTATTCTATGATTCTATGATTATATATATATATATAGCTTTGATTTTTAAGGTAGTCAAAGCAATTATATTTTACAACTCTGTGGAAACAAGTCACCTGCAAATGCATTCAACCCCCCCTCCAGTGGATGCTATTTCAGTGGAACTGGTGACAAGCACTTCTAATAACTCCAGCTGCAGTTACAGGTGTTACTTGTAAAATGAAATTACTAATGTCTTTTTTCCTCTCTCATTTTTTGTGTGTTAGCTGGTCTATTATCTTTCATACTTCACTTTTCACTCCCATAAGAAGCCATAATGTCTTTCTCTATTCCCTGCACTCCCATATCCCCTTTGGTTCCAAAGGAATTTCTGTGCCTACAAAATCTACAAATACAGATACAAATCCATGTCAAACACCAAATATAGCAGACAAGCAGTTTCTATAGCCTCAGTGTCCATGCATTGTAATATTAGTATACACTTATACTAATGCCTTGGCATGCATGCTGAAATGTCACCAAAAGAAGATGGGATGAATTCTGAACCCTTTGTACCTACGTTGCACCCACAATCAGTACAGTGTTCAGAGAATACTGAGGGATAGTCTTTGTTGTTTAGCTCCTTTCACAGTGAAGCATTTTCCTCTCTTTTCCTTGAAAACAGGTTATTTCCTTGAACAAGTGCAAAAAGTCCCTAAACCCTTGAAAATACTAGCACTAAAATACATATTTAATAGAAATATGCAGACAGTTCTGGGAATTGCAGGGGTCAAATTCTGTCTAGTACAATCAGTCTGATACTATCTGAAAAGAAACAAAACAAACTCCCTGTTCTCTGCACTTAATTAAACCCTTGCCAATCACATTCTCATGATCCCTCTATAGGCACCATTAGTTTAGCACTTTGAGTCCATTGCAGGATTAGCATCTCCTGCTACCTCCAACAAAAACCGTTGCTGCAGCGTTTTGGTTTGGGTATTTTTCTTTTTCTTTTTTTTTTTTTTTTTTTTTGTTAGAACCTACCTGTCAGGATAGGTTTTAACAAAAAAGCATCTTTAGATCACAGAGTTCTCAACACTGGCAAAAAACCCCACTGGGTCGCCAGGAGCAGGAGAGAGGAATTAGCTTGCAACACTATTAATCTAACACTGTATTTAAGAAAACTCTTGTCTTCACTATGTGACTACTGCAGTATTTTCCCTGCAGGGTTCTTTTAATGACCCTTTTTGCTCCAATTCCATAGCAAATAGTCCATGTAAGAATGTTTGTTTTTCATTACGAGCAAATCTTAGCCAAGACTCAAAAAGTCACGTTCGTCCCTCAGATCGATTTTCTCTGAAATATCCAGATCCTCTCCTCTTCAGGAGACTAAAAATTATAATACCTGTATCTTGGTTTCTTTCTGTCAGAAATGTTTCCATGTGTCAGTGTGGATAAGGCAGAATATACCCATGCAAGATTTAGTTATTTGGGAAACACAACATATCCACTAGTGTAGAAGAAAATAGTCCTGAAGGTCATTCCTACTCCTCGACTCAATCTACTGCCATTGCTATGTGCTAACTATTACATCCTTATTATAGAAGTGCATGTTTGAAGATCTATTTAAGAGCTGCTGGCAGCAGCTCAGGAATTGGAGTTCACCAGTTCACACTCTCGTTATCATATTCTTTGGCTTGCTTGTAACAAAATTCACCAGCATGTGGGAAAGCAAGAATGTGAAACTCATTCTCATTTTCAGCCAGAACGTTTGGAGGCACAGAGAAATGAAGTTTTATTCTTGTGACTTTAAAGCAATAAGATCTGAAATACAGATACTCCCATCTTTTGCAGGTACTACTCCTTTTCCACATCAAAACATATGCAAAATAACTGCATGTCCAGTAGCTGACTTTGCACATCTGGGGAGGATGCCAGTCAGTTTCCCTCTCAAAGAAGAGTAATGAGCCCTTAGTACACCAAGGAGCTGTAGTTGCCCCGAGCAGCCCATCCAGGGTCTCCACTGAGGCCTCCTGATCCCAGGAGTCGTGCTTAAGCCCAGCTACTTTCTCTGGTCCCAGCTAGAGTTACATTGTAGATACCTCTCTAACCAGCCCTGTAATCTGTCAATGCTGCCCTGGCTACCTGGCTTGACTTTGGACCTTCCTGGACACTTGAGACTTTGTTGGTGAGGACATTGCTCCTGCCTGCACTGTTGGCAGCCTTCATTCTTGCTCACCTTCCCTTGCAGAGCTGCCTGCTCTTGCCACTCCTTGACAAGGGTGCTTAAAAATGCTAAACATATGGTCGAATGATATGCAAGGAAAAGGGTCTGATTAATAACCTCGATTTGCTAAATATGGACTGCCACATACACTCTTATTTTTAGAGCCAATGGATTCTGATGGATTTTGCAATCAACATAATTGCCTCCACTAAAGTGAATTATATGTTAGATGCTATAGCTTGTACATTGGAAGTGACTGATTATCATGAAAAAACAGATTTGCCAGTAATTTCAAAGGCAATACTAATACACAACATTTCATAAGGAAAGATGGTCAGTGATGTTTATAAATGGGCATTTGAACCACAAAAGAGTACTAAAGCACACTTTCATAGCTGCACAGTAAATACAGACTATTCACTCCTGAAAATTCACTCAGGCATTCACAAAATGTGGGCAATATGAGAGCTTAAAGTGAGATTGGAAAGTGTTCTAGCAAGAATTGCATGAAAAGGGTGTCTGGGTTTTCCTTCTTCCAAGTTTTTAAACTGTTACACCCAAAATAAGCCATTTTCATGATTAGCTACCTTTATTTCATATTCTTGACTGTTCACTTGTACTTGAAAGCTCTTAAGACATATCTGTAGATTTTCTTTATCTTTAAATAAGGTCATAGTGATAATCATTGGTTTCATTCTAGAATCAAGAAACTGGACTGAGTACACATTGTATTACACACACTTACTGAAAAAAAAACCCCAAAAAAACAAACCTGCAAAAAACCCAAACAAACAAAAAACAAAGAAATAAAACAGTTTTCACCCAAAAGGTAAAGCGGGGAACTTAAACTTGTTGCTAAACAGGGTCTAAATCTTCCCTCTTACCACAGCAGGGAAAAAGCCTTAGCTAAATTCAGCAGAAGTACAACTGGGCCTCTGAAGACCATGGATAATAACACCTACACATCCATCACTATGTACACAAACTTAAACTCCTTACATAACTGTCCCAATGCCAGTGGTGTTACAGCTTGATTCAGCCCCAGATGGTGGGCGTAACTTTCACTGAACACTCATTATCTCCACCAAGGCCAGATTAAATTTATACTCTCTGTGAGTCAAAAGTCTGCTTTCAGAGTCAGTGTGTACATGCCTCGTCAGTATTTAAAGAGCAAAGAAAGTACTGCAAGGTCTACTGCAAGGGTTTCAAAGTGAGCAGACAGAAGTTCTTCCTTAATATGCAAGTGCCTGCATCAGTTGGAGAATTACGGGACAACATGACTGTGGGATGGAATAAATGAAATCAACTATCTAATTTAAATGTTGGGATTCCTAGGGCTATTTATACCATCTTCAGGACACTTCTGCTTTTACCCAATTAAAAAAAAAAAATAGTTTTGCTCTTTGCAACAGCTATTGAGTTTCTCTTAATCTTAAAAAAGAGATAACTTTTAGGTGGACAAATCATCAGCCTCATGTATCTATAAAAGATACATGTCATCAGCCTCATGTATCTATAAAAGAACTGCACTCTATTAAATGAGAATAACATTAAGTTAGAAGCAAGACCATGATAGCTGATGTGCACTAAATTGCCAAATGGTCAAAACCATAATTTCTGAAACACTCCTCCCTTTCTCTACTTTCTATTCTTTGATGACAATATTTCTACAACATCTAAGGAATGCAATTTGATTTAGATGGGTAGAGGACTTTCTTACATAAACCAAGGGCAAGAAAGAAACCAAATTTCAAACTACCAGAAAGCTCGAGAATTAGAAAAAGGCAAATGCATTTTCAACACTCAAAAGTCCTCAGATGACGTTGGCGTCAGAGAGTCCTGCAGGGTGACAAAAAGAGGTATGGAAGAGAGGTCACCCAAGCTACATAAACTCTAGGATCAGATAAATAATGTCCTGCTGTCAAATCTAATTTAAAATCGCATCTATTGAATTATTTCATACTTCTTGATGTTATCATTATGTTTTCAATTTCCATTCAAGATTTTAACACCCTGCTCTGGCACCAAAAAAGAGTTTTCTACCTCCTCTTCAGACTCTCAGATTTAAGAGGGACTCAAATGCACTTGCTAAACAGCTTCTAAGAGGAGGTGTAACAAATCCAAATACACTGATTTTGCATAGAAACCACTTAGGGCATATGCAATCCAAGGCAAAGCTGAGGATGTGAGAAGATAGAAAGTATTTTCTTCTAAACTGCAAAAACTACCTGCAGGGATGGCATAAGAAGGTGGCCATTACTTGACAAAGCAGGTGATTACTTAGTACCCACAAAGGGCGAGACAGTGGCGAGACAGCACACAACTACAGAAAAAAGCATTTGTTGTCACTGCTCCCTTCGTGGCCTAAAAGGTCTAATTTCCATATTGATAATGAAACAGACAAACCTATTTAGTTTACTCAACATGGTAATTTGAAAGCAATTCTGAAATTTACAAGTTATGTTTATAAATCTCAGAACTTATTAATAAAATTTTTTATCCCTATTTATAGGGGACCTACATGCATATTATCAATGCTTTTAAAGTAATGATTTTAAAATAATGCTGCATAAAATATGTACTTGTGTCAATTACCTTTTCATATGTGTGCATACAAATGCATTGGCCAAACACGTTTTCCATGCACCACATATTATGGAAATAAGTTACACATTCATGGAAAGAAAATTCAGGTAAGTACAAAACTGAAGTGGTGAGCTGACTGCAGTGCATTTTCAGGAAATACCTTCTGCTTACAGAGCCCTTGCTACTGTGGTTTGTCAATGTCAGAATTAGCAAGGTTCAGAAAAAAAATCAGGACATGCTTGTTGAAGTGAAACTTTCTTTTCATCATTTATATGACAGAGATAGCTCCTAATGAGTGAATTATGTAGCTCCTCAGAGAAATATAATGTGATATGAATTCAGAGTGGAAAAAAATCTTGCAGGTCACCTCTTCCATCTTTCTGGTAATCGAAGTCCCTTTCCTAAAGCTCACTTGATTCAGTTCTGCCCAGATTAAATTCTACGCATAGCAACCACTGCCCCCCCCCCATTTTCTTGAGAGATTAGTCTCTGTGACACTGTACTCCTCGCTTAGTTCTGCCACCAAGATCTTAGTCAGTAGATTCTGTATATGTAGTTTCTCAAAATCACTCTCTTAAGGAGCATTTGTCCAGACAGATAACCTACACTTTTAATGGGAGCAATTAATTTATTTTTTTTTCTTTTTTTTTTCCTTGTAGTTGCTCTAATTTCCTAGAAGACTGCCTTTACAGCACATAACTTTACCCGGAAGGCTACTGAAAACAGCCCTTCTTCACAGCAGCACGATTTAACAATTTGCTTTAACTATACAGAAAAAGTCTCATTTAGCATCATTTACAGATCACATGGACATGTGCACTTAAACTCGGTGTTGCATTATCCGTTATTTACTGTGTTCTCCATAACTTACCAAGATCCTGCAATCCTCTTCCATTTTTAATTAATTTGGGAGAAATGCACACACATAAAATTACAAGGCTGAAACAGCATCCTTTTGTGGTTATATAGATGCAGTTGACTGTTGCCTTCTAGTATTAGTTCAAACCTCCTTAACACTGTGAGTGACTCTGGCACTTTCAAAATTTTATTCTGTATCTCCTTTGAACATACTTCTTTTAATACACAGTTAACTGTAAGAAAAGGTCTCTGTTACAGACACTTTTGAATCTAACCATCAACATAAGTGGACTACAGAAAACAAGTAAGAAGTAACTGATTCTTCTCCATATCTTCTACATCTCAAATTCTTATAAGCTCCAACATTGCCACAACTATGTTCATTTGTTTACTTAGGCTTCAGCTTGAACTTTCCAAACACAAAAATAATTGCTATTTTGTTGTGAATTGAATTTTTCCCTAACCTTTCTTATCTCATTCAAAAAAAGAGAACAGTAAGAAACTGAATTTCTCGAATTTGCAACAGCTGTAAGCCACTAAACTTCCAAGAGAACCTGACAGGTCCCATGAGAACTGAGACCAAATGCACATGGAATAACAATTTCATGTTTGGCATTATACTTCTCCTTTCTGAGAGGCAATGGACTCAATAAGTCTCCATATGTAATTAATTCTTAATGACATGAACTGGTTTTAATCTGTCAGAAAAAAAAAATAAATCTGTCAGTTACAAAACTACATCTGTAATAAAAGAGAAGATGATTACAGGTAGGTTATGCTCAGCCACTAGCTGTGTTCATTTCCAGAGACAGTTTTCTGAACTGGGATCAAATTCCGTTTGTCATAAAACCAAATCATAATTCAGAAACATGATTCAACTCAGAAAAAATGCAAAGCAATTTGAATTATGCTGGCATTATCGATTATTATAAATAATTATTATAAATATGCAGATTTCATTAATAAAATCCTACTGAAAGCAATGGGATTTTATAGAGAACAACATGTCCTGCATGGGTGGACTCCAAGACATTTGGCATTAAAAAGGGTATCTTCAACAGATGGAACCCAAGAAACCGCCTTTTAAAAACTTATTTGCAATTTAAGGCATCTCTCTTGAGGTCTCTTATAGTACAATTTTCAAGAAAAAGGGAGGGATATTTTCAGCACTTTGTGAAAAAAAACAGCTTCTTAATAACCTCAGAATGATCAGATGGTAAATATTTTGATGGTTATAATCAAACCCAAAGGTTACAAGATTCCACTTTGACAGACAATAAATTAATTCAAGCCCTCTTTTTGTCACCAAGACATAGCTTTCTTATGAGAATGGGTATGCAGTTTCTTGATATTCTGGAAGACTCTGTTTTCTTGTCTTTTATGTTCACATTTTCTACAGAGAAATCTCTTTTAATGAAAATATTTGAATTACAAGCTCATGTGGAACAAGAAATTATAGTTTAGAGAGGATATTAACATATTATACAAAGATGTAAAGATTATTTCTTTCTGAGTTAACTCTGGTAATAATCTAACATATGCAATACCTCAATCTCATTTAAGTTCTAGTTTAAGATTAATTATTTTCCTGGCAGTATGCTACATTCTGGACAGTAGCCCAGCTATGGCTGAGTAATGGTAAATGGTTGGGAGCAATTTTTAAATTAAAATGAAATTGTAGTGTATTTGTAAAGACTTGTAAAATCAGGTCAATGCCAAAGAAAGTGGTTTGCTTTGTTAATGACTTTGATAAAGGAAGATTACCGAGAAAGCCTACTTCTTGCTAGCCTTGAGAGACTCCTAATGTCTGCCACAACCATTACTTTTAGGAGGTGCAGTTTCAAGCTTGTTCAGGACAAGACCGAAAATGGAAGCACTGCAGAACACCACAATACATGACAAGTATGAAACACATCTGCATATCTGTAAGAACACAAATTCTATTTATTATATTTTCTAGGAAGTAACATTTACTGTGAAATCTGCAGAACCTCTTTGGAGTATATTTGACATGAAACGTAACATCCTCAAGTTGTTTCAATCCTACTTTAGATTGGATTCTTGAATATTATTTGTTTGATTTATCTACATTCCTCTGATCAACACTGTTTACACCAGTTATGTGATCCTTTGTGCAAGCAGCTGTATTCAGTTCTCCCCTTATCTGCCCTCTCTTTAAACTCATAGAAAGGTATCGGAAAAAAATCTTCAGGCCACAGCGCAAATGCTAATTTCTGGGACTGGGAAGATGCTAACCTAATAAGAAAACTATTGAGAAGTTGTATTACAAAATTATTTTCCTGTGAATGCTCTGGCACTAGTCAATTCAAATGACACACAGCTACCTTACGTAGATCTAGTGCTTTGACCCTGTTGCATGGCAGAACTGTGGGTGGGTTTCTTACAGCTTGCACCTTTGGCACATGACTCAGAAGGAGCAATGAGATGGCAGGGTTAGGGCTTTCCCTTCCTTCAACCCTCTGCAACAGAAAAGCTTAAATTCACCAACTGCAACATATTTTCCACTTATCTTTAAATTTCAAAAGCTCTCAAACAAGTATGTTTACCATCAACAAAGGCACCTTCCTGCATGATAAAAAAACTGATCCTAAGTTTAATTCTGCATTTCTGGCATGCAAAAACGGGACAGATTGTATAAGATTTCTATTTACTGACTAAGGTGTGCAATTCATTGCCTAATCTAGCAATCAGCTGTGACTAGAAAGTTAGCCTCTCTAGTTTAGGTTAAAGGATATTAATTGAAACTTTCTCAGCCTGATCTCAAGTTCAGACCTGTTAAGCATATAGTTATTTCTTAAAATCCCCCTGGTAATGTAATACACATTACAGCTGAACAACTCAATGTCTCTTAAAACCATAGTAAATTACTTTCTGATCTTTAACATATTAGGAGAGTATACCGAAGTGCACCTCTGAGAAAACCAAGTAACAGTTTCAAGGAAAGGAAAACCACTGTAATAAGTGGTAAATCAAGCTTTTCTCCTTCAGAGACTAATTTCCTCATATGGAGTGGCTAATCATTCAGATTTGGTATGGATTACTCTTCCTCTGTAGCTTCCAATAACAATTTGCTGGACATCTTCAAATCTCAGTGTAATAAAGAAAGATGAACATTTTTCTCCTTCTATAAGATGAGGAACCGTCACTGTTTTCAACTCTACATCGAATACACTCAGCTCTACCGAGAGTCTCAGCTTGAAATTGTTTTATTAGGCAATGTATTTGAAATTAAACTCTGTCTGCTGCAGGTAGGAAGGAAGCATCTATTGGAACCATCCATCCCGGCGGTCTTCAGCTCCTAAGGGCTGATATTGAACCCATATTACAAGTGAACACATAGCTAAATTTCCAAAGAGCTTTAAATAGAGACTTTCAAAGTTTGAGTTTTTAAACAGGTAAACTATCATGTACATGCTTAGTTATCTAAATAAGTGACCTGGTCTTCGGGTGAGCTGAGTACTTACAGTCTGGATTAGAATGAACAGGAGACTGCTCATAGATTAGCCATTTTCTTTAAAAATTAGGTCACTATTTGGTGTGCAGAGGCACCTAATTTTGTTATATGAGTTTTTGTTTTATGAGTTTTTTTGTAATACTTTACTGCCTGTTATGTCCAGATTTTCCTAAGCACACATCAGTAATTACAATGTGTAATTTACGATTAAACCCTCAAGAAACAGGCAAACAAACAAGGTATTTTCTAATATAGTTCATATTAGAACCATACTAGTTTCCATAATAAATAATTTTCCACATAGTTTATATCAGATATGAGAGATCTAAACTAGGCACATCGTTGGGTTTGAATCTGAAAATACCTATTGCACAACCATCAGTAAAGTGTCCTCTGCTTTACTGAGACTTTGTTACTGTAAATAATTACACTTCCTGGAGCAAACAGATCTAAGCAGCAAGGTAGGTTTTGATGACTTTTGAGGCTTTTTTGTTTTTTCCCTCAGATCAACCCCAAGTTTGACTTCAATAAACTTTTAATAAACTTTGAAAAATGTAACAACACATTCATTTCAATATCAGCAATTCTTATACAGGAATTACATGACATATAATTATGTTTTTAACAGTGGGATGATTAAACAAGACAGACTGCAATGATGTCTTCATTCATATAATACATAATTCCCGAAAGAAATAGGAAAGGTTTCTACACTGACCATAGTCTGTGTTTTCCGGCTCCCAACAATTTGATGGCCAAAAATAGGGTGTCTATAGACAAAACAAAAAAGTAGGGAACTCAAGTTAGACAATGCAAGTATTATACAGTCCTTGGATTGATACTGGTTTTCAGAGTCAATTTACATTTCTGGTAGATCTATTATATTGTTAACTTGACAATTTTGAAATTGGCATCAAAACAGAAAATTACTTTTGTATGCTTGTTTATTGCACTACTGTCAGAATAACATTGAAAAATAAGAACAAAGTGTTCTTTGTATTCTTAAATTTAAGGGAACAAAACCCACAAGGTTAGGTAGCGAGCTTCTCTTTTTCATCTTCTTCAGCAACACATCTCTCACATGTCCCAAAGAATCAGTTATAGAAGGTGAAAAGACAAAAAATACTTTGGGGTACATTCAGTTCTTGATTTTGGAGAATTTTCATTAGTATATATTAATGGTCAATACTCTTTCCTAAGAGCTATTTGTTTCTATTTGTTTAAAAAAAGGCCACTAAACGCAACCTGTTTTCACAGAGTTGTCAAAGTTCTTTGCATTTGTTGAAGTATTTTTTTCTAATTTTTTACCAAGCATGATATAAAATGTGATTTTTTTAAAATGGAAAACCAATAAAGTTATCGATAACTAGTTGAATATTATGCTTATTAAAACTGTACTAAATGTATTGTTAAAATAATTAGCTTCTACCAAATGAATATAAGACCATATAGACATTTTTCGTACAAATAATTTGTAAACTGGTAAGTTTTTAATAAAATGTAAAGGATTATAGTATTTCATACATAACACATGCATATATATTTATATACAAACACACACAGATAATTATATCTTATTTGAGCAATTGAATTAATCTCATCAAAGCTGTGGACCGGTCTGAGTGGTATTTCAAAACACAGGTGCTTCCCTTAGGAAAAATTTCTGCTTCACTCTGTTTCTTACTATTTTTTATCCAAGACCTCCCAGCTGCAAAAATGGAAACCTCTCTTGTTGCCCACTTCCCTCAAACTGTTTTAATGTTAACCTGGAAAGCAACAGGGGCAAAGGGTGATACATTCATGCCTACTCAGGTTAAATATATGTTGTGAAAAACCTCTCTCTATTATAACAATGACCCACCAACTTCAACAGGAGCAATTTAGAATTTGCTATTTATGTACCGACAGCGATGAGTTAAAGGGTAAAAAAGAAACAAGCTAACTTCAAAGGCTGAGATGTGTTTCTTATAAATTATTTTATGCTCTGAAGCAGCAATGAATGAATCTCCTATCAACTATTCCTTTGCAGTGCCACTGAAATCAAAGCAAGCAGTATAAGCACAAGTAAAAAGGAGAAACCCCTAAAGATGCAGTGAGGGTTACTAAATACATAGAAACCATATCCCTCAGGCAGCTCCTGAGCTGAAAGTGGCTGGGGCTCAGATTTTATTTATGGGAAAGTAGCAGTTATAGTGGAGGATGTCTGGAGAAAGGCACAGGGGAAGAACCCTTTCAGAAGTAGAGAGACAGATATTCTTTCAATTGTGGGTATACTTGCTGCAAATTCCATATTCAACCTCCCCATACATACTCAGGATTTCACTTGACAAATTACATATACTCCCACCCCAGCAAAGATTAAAAAATAAATTCTATCTTCTGATTCTGAGCAAATTCCACAACTGCTTTGGGCATTCATTTCACAGAGACTATGAGGAAACGCTACATATTCACAACTATACGTTTATGATGCAAGAATAGGACTGTTGTTTCATACATAAATGAAAAGTTACTCCCAGCGAGCAAGAATACCGCAAGAAGTAGTTCCGAGAGGCACTCAAAGACATTATATCAATTAAGGATAAATCTGATATTACTGTTTTCAGTATTTAGTTAAAATAACAGATTAAACTTTTTATTGGGACTTACACATCAGTGGCAAAGGGAGTGTGGGCACTAAACAGAATATGGGAAAGGGGGCAGGATCTTTAATGTTGTGAAATGCCACTTTAGCTCACTAGGAGGCAAAGGTGGCCAAGGCTTTACCGAAGGATGAAAAGGTGCGTTCAAGTGGCAAGAACTGCTTCTAACAGAGGGACTCAGTTCAGACCAATGCTGAGAACTGTGAAAATGCACCAAGGACACTTTTTCCTTTCTGAAGTTGAACATACATTTAAGGGAACAGATAAAACAGATTTTGTTCCTTTAGAGAATACATAACCAAGACTTTGCAGCTGTGTAGTACTTGGAGTGAAAGCAACTGCAAGATGAGACTGGTATTCTGCTAAGATGAGCACAGCAGCATAAGGGCCAGCAGGCTCAGGGAAAAGGCAGACAAGGTCTCTCAGGAAAGTACACTAAGAGACAAAGAGATAGGAGATGGCAGTTATTGAAAGAGACTGTACTAAATGTCCAAGTACCTTTAAAGACAAAGCGTAGCGACAGGCCAGTGTAATCTCCTACTGGTAATCTCCAACCAACTAAACATGGAAAAGAGATCAACGGCAAAAGCACAAATTAATGCGCATGCTACTAAGAATGAGTCTAAGCCTCCCTGTACCAGGGAAATACAAGCAGAAAAGTTAAAACAGAACACAAGTTTTAATTAGCAAACCAAATAATAAGTTATAACAAAAGGCTTCAATAATGTGTCAAAAAGAAGACAAAAAGAAAACCCAGCAAAATGCAAACATTACAATATCAGAAAGGGGTTCAAATGACAGTTGGTACAGATAAGTACAGAAGATTATTAAATGCCTGCCTTGAGTCTCCAGAAGGAGAGAGACTGTGCTCAGATAAAGGTCCTTCTGCCCAGGGAATGACACGCAGGCCTGAGTTCTCCTTGCTGATACTCTGAACTGGGCAGGCACAAGCTGCATCTGAACTACAAGCCGTGACCCTGCCTGCATGGTGCTTGGATGCATTTAATGGGATCTGCTGAGAAATACAGCTCATCAGCTCAAGCACTGCATGTGGCCGGAGCTGGCCACCAGCCAGCTGGGTCCCAGTGGGAACGAAGTTCAAGCCTGTCTGCAATCAGCTCTGCAAACATGCCCAAAATTAATTTTGATACGAAAGTAAGACTACAGGGCAAAGTACAGGACAAAAAACAGGAAGAGAAATATTTATATGAGGTCAGACAATTCAGGTCAGAGGCCTGCTGAAATTCAGCACAGAATGCTTAAGGAAGTATTGTGTTTTCACATGGGTAAACTGTGTTTGTTTGTAGAAAACTAAAAAGCCTCACCAAACTAAGGAATGACTTCTGGTCCCTCAGCATTGTAATTATGTAATTACATTATATTCATGTAAGTTATACATGTGTAAATATTACGATGAAACTTTGCTCTGGTACTTCTCTTTCTCCTCTAACTCTCTATAGTATCTAGTATCTAACTGCCAAGAGCTATCAAAAGTATTGGATTACCTGCATGATGTTTAAAGGGGTGCAAGTTACCTGAAGGGCAAGCTACACATGTAAAAATATTCATGCCAGTAACCTTTGAAATACAGGCAGTCATTAAAAAAAAAAAAATCTCATAAGGCCTCGGAAGACTACAGCAAGGGAAGGTCTACCCTTTCCAGAAAAGGGGAAAAGACAAAATTTTCTGTATTCTAATCTTTCTAGATGTCTAGATTGAACAATTGTAATAAACTATCTATTTCTGAATCCTTAAAAGCTAAAGTTTACTAAAATTTTGATTTTTCAAAAACATATTAGGTCATTGACAGTGTAAA
Organism: Strigops habroptila; assembly: GCF_004027225.2. NCBI lineage: Eukaryota > Metazoa > Chordata > Aves > Psittaciformes > Psittacidae > Strigops > Strigops habroptila. The sequence continues at coordinate 18,128,192 of NC_046359.1, forward strand.
GCCCCTACTAGATGACAAATAAACAATAGATGCTATGTATTTTGACCAAGGCAAAGTCCTACAGTACTTTCTGACCAGTAAGTAAAGAACCAGTAAATAAAGCATCAGGGACTGTAGTGATAGGACAAGGGGTGATGGGTTTAAACTTAAACAGGGGAAGTTCAGGTTAGATCTAAGGAAGAAGTTCTTTACTGTGAGGGTGGAGAGGCACTGGAACAGGTTGCCCAAAGAAGTGGTAAATGCTCCATCCCTGGCAGTGTTCAAGGCCATGCTGGACAGAGCCTTGGGCAACATGGGCTGGGGTGAGGCGTCCCTGCTCATGGCAGGGGGGTTGGAACTAGATGATCTTAAGGTCCTTTCCAACCCTAACCATTCTATGATTCTATAATTATGGTATCACTGTAAGATATGTGCTCAAAAGCAGCTACAGCTGCTGATAAAGTTGTATTCAAAGAGTAGACAACTATTATTCATTTCCAAAGCAGGAAATGGCATTGGTGGGTGTAGAGATAAGGACAATTCTAAAACAAGGCATAAAAAAATAGTGGTAAGGGATAGGATAAAGACTAAAGCAGAAAGTCAGTAAAAAAAAAAAAATCAACAAAAATCTTAAAAAAAAACCTAGACACTGAAAATGGAACATAATTAAAAAAATCAGTTTCTGATTAAAGGATTTTTGCAATGCTGTAATTGTATGAAAAAAAATAATCAACAATAAACTTGTGTGTAGTTAAAATGACTGATGGTTTCCCAAAGGCGTGTTCCACATTTTCTTGTTTAATTGTTTGGTATTAACAGTCAAAGCTCTGGTCTTAATCTGCCTCACCATGTCCCATGCACACTGGGTAAACCGGAAAATCCTGTAACAAATTATAGCCATAAAAGTAAATCTCAAGTAATGTTAGTCATGGTGGAAAAAAGACCCAGGGAGAAATCTCATCACAAGGCTCCCATGATAGTACAATTCCATTATTAGAATGATACATTAAATCTTGGGGGAAAGGTGTATCAAGGCCCCCAATTCAGGCAGCCCTCGAGTACACTGAACAGCCCCTTGCCTGTCTTCACTCTTCAGGGGCTTGCTCTGAGTGCATCCCCACTGCTCCCAGCTGCAACCCTCCTCAGCCCCAATGCCTCACGGGCTCTCACCTGTGCAGACATTTTTTGTCCCAGCCTCTGCAACCAAGCAAGTTAACACTGAGCTTGCAGAAGGTCTCAGACATAAACCCCTGGAACCTTTGACTCCAAAACCCTGATTTTCCTACAAATGGAGTCTTTACTTTGTCCCTCAATTAGTTCTATCACATAACACGTGACTATGTATGTGCCGAGTTTACATCTTTCCATTTCTGCTTTAAAAGTCTCCACACAATTTCACAGCCCAGATATTTAATAATCTCTCAGAAGAAGTTGCTAGAGAGGTTATCCATGAAGACTGGGGGAAGATTTGCCTCATTCAACAGGGAAGCATTAGGAAGTTAAAAGAGTCTAATAAGAAGATCCCTGTTAGCACAGAATGAAGTCAGGAATGAGAATAGGAGATGTGTGCAAAGGAGAAAGCTGCGTGCTCTCATCTGATTTATTAAAAGCTTCCACAGCAATGCAAGGGGGCTCTGCCCACTTAAATTACCTTCTCTATACCTGGACTATGCAAAAAAAGTTTGGCTTAACTATTTGTTACAATTTCATATATCCCAAGTACACTGTAGAAGAATTCTAACATCCCTTGCAATATCCCATATTCCTATAGCACAAATATTATATAATCTGTGTGCTTTGTTTCATGATGTAGAAATCATACTAAGTGAAGATTTTCCCCAGGAGAGTTATGGATGTGGTATAACATGTTGTACCTCAACACTACCATTTTCAAAGTGAAGATTACGAAATATCAAGGGTTTTTTTTTGTGAAATGTAGAAAACCTGAAGGAATCTTGTACTTAATAATTTTACTTTTCCTCAGAAGGAAATGTGAAGCAGTTTGTCATGAGCAAGTATTAACCAGGGAACATTTGTCATTTTGCCATGTCATTCCACCTATATCCGGCAGGAAGGTGGGTGGTAGAATGGTTTGGGCAAAGTCAAGCACTGCTTATCAGCCCAGGCAGAAATAATGCTGCCAGGTTTTATCAGTACAGTTTGAAGGCACTTTGTTTAATTGTATCTGTAATTTGAATAAGTACAAGTCAGCAGCTGGAGAAATAATGCTTACCTAGCACTGCACACGTGACCATAGAGCTATTTAAGCGTTCAGAACAAAACAGGCTGTTACAAGGATCTTTATGCTATTGATGAGAAAAATGGTTTTGCACATAAACACATACCGGCTTTCTCGCATTATAGACCAATATAATTAGGAAAACCTAACCACAGAAATCCATAATCCTCCTATTAATAAAGTCATATGAAACAAAATCCCGTAATATAGCACATATTCTGCACTAAACAAATTGGCAGCAGCAGCTGCTATGCATCATGGGTAATCCTGTGATAAAACAAATAGATCTGCTTTGGCCCTACTATAAAAATTAATCAATAATAAGATCTCAGCTAATGAAAGAGTCACAAAAATCAGTGTTACCCATCAGCTTTTATAAAACATGATTAATTTCAATGCATTAAACTGTATTACTGAGGAGGGAAATCATCAAGCATCTTTCAGCTACCCCTTGTTGATAGTAATAAGAATTGTTGTTTCTGAGGCTGCTCCAATCCGTGAAATCTTTTAAAATCGAATTACTGGGATGAAGGAGGAATATTCAAATCACTCATAAACCTTCCCTTTGCATATTACTGCTATTCTTTTCACAGGCACCAGGGAGTCTTTATAAACAGCAGAAACCAGGTCTTTGCTAAAAAAATAGTTGTACACAATCTCAAATGCCTTGCATGATGGATGGAAGAATTCATGGGCATTCAGTTTTACATTCACTGCAGTTGACTCAAATGGTTTCCTGGTAAAAGAAAAGGGTAAGATCACTGGTCTAGCACTGTCAAGCCCATGCAGAAAGGATGACAGCAAGTAGTGCTCCACAGTTACCTTGGAATTATTAAAACGAAAGAAGATGAGGAATTTTGAAACAATAAAGATTTTGGCTCTGTGACTCCTCTTTTGTAACCTGGAAAGGGGATGAGCACAGAAAGCAGTGAGGAAGAAAGAGTGCTTGAGTAAGGTGTTTAAAAAGCAAAAAGGACATGGTTAGGGTAGTCAGAAAGACACATGGATTTGAAATTATTTTTCCCTCTTTGAAACCTAAACAGATCCTGTTTATGCTGAGCTTGAGCTGAAGAGACAATGAATTAGTCCTTGCACCTGCAACTGTCAAAGAAAATATGCCAAATGCTGCATAAGATACCCGCTTCTCTTTTATTTCTAAAACCTGGCTCCCAGTAAATTTCTTCCCTCAACACACAAATTATCCAGCAAGGCTGTGGAGAGTGGCTGGAGAGCTGTGATGTTCAGCCACAGCCTCAGGATTTAGAATGGCAGGAGGCTGGCCCAGGACTGAGCCAAAAGGTACCTAGCCAAGCAAAGCTGACTCAGAGAGATGTGGGAAGCAATGTAATTCCACCCGAGACACAAGGATCCACAACACTTCATGCTCTACACTCTTTTGCAGCAAAGATCCTTACAGTGATTGCTACATATTTTTATCCCCAATTTAGGCACAGGTAAACACGGCTGAAGAAGTTAAATGTGTCAAGAAAGTGTTCCCAGTGATAGAACAGAAGACATCACAGGTGAAATCTTCATCTTGCCAAGATCCCTGAGTTTTGCTGCTATTTTCACCAGACTCATGCTTTCACAAGAAAATATTCCCATTTTCACATTTTTTCTCAGGTATTTATACCTTCCATCTTCAAAGTTGCAGAACAACAGCAGAACCTAAACTTCATCTCTGAAAATTAATTTACATTAAATCACAAATTAATCTCATAGAAAAATAGGAGTGTGATTATCGTTAGCCTCAAGGATCCTAGGAGCTTGCCTAAAGACAAAAGGTATTAGGAAACATTATTTTGTCACTATGAACATTAAGACACTTGGAATGCATGTGTAACTTGTAGAAAAAATCAACATATCTTTCCTTGAGAGACTATTATAGGAGTTTACCAGCTAAGAGGGCCAGTTAGGTATTCCTTACCAGGACAGACATATTATCACTAATGTGGACTCAGATGAAAGGTCTCAAGGAGTAATCCCTGGCCCCAGGAAGATCTGTTTTCTAAAGTGCAACTTGCTTTTTTATTTGGGCCTCTCATACCTATTTGCTTTCAGGTAAAGGAGGGTGGTTAGCAGGTATTCAGCTCCTTCTTTGGTCCCAGGCTTAAATTACCAAGAAAACACAATGCAGCTGTTCAAGATGGTTCAGAAAGTATCACTGTCTCTGAATTTTCGGATTTGCCTTGTTGAGACTAATAAGAAATTTCCTCTGTAAGGCAATTAATGTTTAGATCCATCCCCTTTGAATTGAATCGTTATCACAGAAACTAGCCTAATTACACCTGATTAGGTAAAAGAATGATCCGGAATCATTTTTTTAATTTTTAAGGAGACATTATTTAAAAAAGCCAATATAACTATGACTTTACAGCCCTCCTGATGGCAAGAGGAATAACTGAAAAAGTATAATTTTTCCTGTGAAAGGGCATTTGCATAACTGAAGCACAATCTCCATTGCTTTTAGCTATTTCTATACAACAGAAGGTTGTTTAAAACAAATTGGAATTAATTCTAATGTCATGAGGGAATGTGTCACCCTTTGGAAAACAAAAAATGAAGTGCATGAAGAACATTATTGTAGTTAGCCTGTTTTTTGTAGGTCAGATCTTTGTATTGCAGAGAGAGATTTCTCTGCAGGGATGGCTTCTGAACTTTTCAGTGCTGGCAGGTGCAGAATTTTCTCTTTTTATAAAAATATGCAGAAATATGAGAATCCTGTCCAATACTCAGGGGGTCCTACTTCCAAAGCACCCGAACAACTATTCTAGTTCAAAATTCATGCATTTGCAGTCAAACTTTCCTCCTTATTGAGTATGTTGTCTTCATGTTCCAATTTAACAGCTTCAGTAACAGATTTTATATTAGCCTTATTTTGGTGGGGAATGTGGAGTTATAACTTTTGCTGTTACAACTCCAGTTAACAGTATGACACCACTATGAATTTTTTCTCATGCTATACATTAACAGCTAAAATTGTAGCATAGGAATAGCAATGCAAAAGGTACCACAAAGCAGCTAACAACCAAACTACTGCAGATATATACTGAGAAACACTTGAGGAAATTACCTTCTTATGCATGTGTCAAATAGGTGCCAAATCCTTAACTTATGTAAATCAACTAATATCATTCTAATAACTAACCCTCACTGAAGCTCCATGTCTAAACATGTAGGCTGTAGTCATCTCTGAGGAAAGCCCACAGCAGGGTAGCTGCAGTACTCATAGTTGTTCATAGTGCAGCTAATTCTAGTCTATACTTTCCTTCAGTCAAATTGTCATGCTAGCAGAGGTGCTCATTTCACACGTTTGAGACGAGATAGAAGCAGGACAGAAGCTGTTCAGAATTCAATGACCAGCACTCCTATAAATAAGTCCCATTCTCTACAAAATGAAGTCCTCAGATATTTTCTCCATCTGGCCACTACTTAAGCAGAGACAAACCAAGAACTGGAGCCTCAACCACTCTATGAATTCTTTACACTTTTCACTTACCTCATCACCTCAGTGCCTTTCCCTTAGCAGCAAGTCCCTTCACCCATGTGCCATCCCTCTCTTCTTTATACTGAACACTGAGGGGATTGAAGCATCATGAGAAATAAACATTTTCCTTCAAATCTTCTCTCCAGGATCAAAGATAAGTGTGAATCTGGGGCAGGAGGCTTGGAGTGACTGCTCTTTTTGTTACCCATATACACACGTAACTTATGGTCTTGCTGAAGGGCAGGGTTTTTGTATTGTCTGACCCACAGGATCTACATATGGAAGCATGATAATATTGTATGCACATATGCAATTATCATTCTCTTTCTTGACAGATTGTGCTGTACATAATTAATTACATTCACTCTAAGATTTTGTTTTAGACCAAATATTATGAACCTTTCTTATGTGGGTCTATAGAACTCAAGTCAAAATACTGATAAAGCATTGTACAGCAATTAATGTAATACAATGGTTGAGACTATGATTGGTTCCAATATATCAGGTTTTTTCTGCATTTTAAAGACCACAATCTCAGTTATTTTTATTCTTGATAGCTTCTTACTTGAACAATGTTTAAGACAAAGTTTAGACTTAAATATCTTGAAGACAATGGACTTTGTTCTACCAGATATTTTTCTGTTAGTATTTAACACAGAACTAACAGGGCAGGATTACTATGGTATTCATATCATCAGTTTCATAGTGATAATCATAACCTCATTTCAAAGCAACAAATCTTTAAGGAAGATCTTGGAGCAGCTGTTGGTGCTACCAACCAGGAAGACCACCTAATACGAAGAGCAATACAAAATGCAGCCACCGTTGCCAGTGGTGATACATGGCAAGCAAAATTAATTCTTTCTGTAGAACACATAATCAGACACTGTGCAAGCATATTTGCTTCAAGTCAAAGGTGGTATTTCTCTGCAAATTTCTAGCCTGCTATTCGTTACTAGAAAAGCAACACTCCTGCTCCTCAAGCCCTTAGTTTGAAATCTAGTATGATAAAATACAACTACATAGGTACCTGAGTAATACGTGTAGGTATAGGCATACATATACGTCTTTCCAACTTGTTCTGAAGCATCTGCATGTTTTTTTGTATGCAATGGGACTGAGAGATCAATGTAGAAATCTGTCTGTAATTGTCTGAAGAATACACAGTACTTCAATACTACTTTGTTTGAATTGCTATTATTTACTAGGTTACATAAGAGACAAAGTATGGTTAAAAATTGCTACAAACCTTTGGTAAAGCCTTTAATATGAGCCTTCATTTGCACAAATTAAGAATGTATTGAAAACACTTACCTGGAATCGATAAAAGGTGCCATCATCCTTTAGCGTTAGAACATGGTCTGAAATTGGAAAGAAATAACCATGTGCTGCCATCAGTGTTCCCAAATGTAGAGCTTCCACTGTTCAAAGAACAAAAGAAAGATAAATCAAAAAAAATACAAAACCAAACTTCTTTCAATCAGTTTTTTTCTTGTTCAGATTCACCTTATCACCTCCAGATAACCACCTGACTCTCAGTCATGGTCCTGACATCATGAAAGCTCTGTCCTTTTCTATGTAATACAATGATGCAACCAAAAAATGCCCTTTACTTTCCTTCACAAATGGCTATTAGATGTCCCACGTGTAGCTGCAGATTCACTACTTACATCAACCTTAGCAGGTAGCAACAGCAATGTTCACTCACTTGTTTTGAAGCTGAAAACAGCTATCATTTTCACCCTGATGGTGCAGCCCACTTTTCTTCCTCAGAACAGTTTCAGATTACATAATGTTAAAATAGTTGATCGTAATTACATGGTATCTTCCTCGTTAGCTTTACTAGAATTGCAGTAAAGGATAGAGATTTCCGTAAAAGTTTCTCATTACTGGGAAAATAACAAAAGATCGCAGAATGGCTAAGGCTGGAGGTCATCTGATGCAATCCCCATGCTCAAGCAGGGACACCTAGAGCCACTTAACCAGCAACATGTCTAGACATTTTTTTAATTTCTCTTGTCTGGGCAACCTGTGCCAGCACTTGGTCACCCTCTCAGTAAAAAAGTGTTTCCTGATATTCAAAGGGAACCTACAGTGTTTCAGCTTGTGCCTACTGACTCTGGTTCTGTCACTGGGCAACACTGAAAAGAGCCTGGTTCCATCTTCTTTACACTCTCACCAGGTATCTATACACATAGATGAGCTTCCCCCTGAGCCTTCTCTTCTCCAGACTGAACAGCATCTTTTCTTGTAGGAAAGATGCTCCAGGGCCTTAATCAACTTCATGGCCCTCTGTTGAACTCTCTCCAGTGCGTGCATGTGTCTCTCGTAGTGAGGAGTCCAGAAGTGGACACACAGATGATGAATTCAATTAACTTTAATGAAGAAAATCATAATACATAAGAGTCAGGTTTATATGTGCTCTTTTAAGTGAATCACTGTCCAGTATCAGTCCCCAAAGTCTCTTACTCAGTACTGTCATTATTTAGCTGATAAGAATACAACATTGCAGGAAGAGAACAGCATTAGAGTCATGCTCTTGTTGCATTATTTAAGTCCTCCTATCTCTTTATCATATTTCTTTACCAACCATGTAACAACTGAAGTACGTACCCCTGAAATAGCTGCACAGCAATTTCTGCTGTAACATTAAAAATTTCCTAGCATAACCTGCTATTAGTCCACATCCACTGACACTTCCTAATTTTGAAAGATGAGCCCTGGAAAGAAGCACAACGGTTTCTGAAATATTCTGAGTTTCAAAGCCACCAGTTACAGGAGCTGGTGCTAGAGAGGACAACACTGCTGCAGAACAACATCAGCAATGAGAAAACCAAAGATCAATAAAAAGACAATATTAGACATATACGGAGTAATGGAAAGGGGGGAAAGGTGAGGAAGAAAAAGACTAAGAGAAGAAAAGACAGAAACAGGAAGATCTGCTGAAAAATTAGGGATCTTTGATCTGAATATGAATTCACCATGAATCCAGAAAGTATGCAGAATCAGTAAGGATAAATGTGTGCACTGTGGAAAATATATTACACAACCATGACATTCACAGACTCTCAATCAGCTTCTAGAAAGAGCTCATTTGTTCTTATTGCCTGTAATTTGCCTTTCAGCAATGGCAAACATAGATGGTGTATTGAATTGCCGAGGTGAGTATCTCCAGAGAGGACGCCTTTAACACCGGAGCGGGGGGAAGCACAGCGTCCCGGAGCCTCAGTTCGGAGCGGCGAGAGCGACCGAGGGAGCCTCAAGACCTCGACAGGACTTGCCCAGGAGCCGGCAGCTCAGCTGACGCGAGCAGCTGACTCACAGGGGGCGGTGCCAGGAGTGACGGCACCAGCCCTCAGTGGGGAAAAACCCGCCCCAGGGAGCGCGGCGACCAGGGCGTGGCGCGGCAGTTTGCGCAGGCAGGGCGAGCGAGCAGCGAGCGGGATGGTGAGCACTCGCCTCAGGAGCAGGGCCCGCTCTGGGAGCTCTGCCCTGGCGGTGGCCAGCCTAGGCACCCAGACAGAGCCGATGAGAGGGGAGGCTGCGGCGTAGACCTCGGAGTGTAGAAAGTGCCTCGACCGGTCTCTTGAGGCGAGGGTGCACAATGGACAGGGCTGCACTCGGTGCGCCCTGGTGGAGGTCCTCCTGCAGCAGGTGGCTGAGCTGCGGGAGGGTGTTGGTGAGCTAAAAGATGCCAGGGAAGCTGAGAGGAAGCTGGGCTGCTTGCTCCAGGCCCAAACTGTGCAGGGGCTGCAAACGTCCAGCATTACTCATATAGGAAAGAAGGAGGGCAGCAACCCAGGAAGCTGGGAATTAAGTCACGAGAAAAACGAACAAAAAAAGGAGGAAGAGGACAATTAATGACAAGGGGCTTCCTCCTAAATCTGATGTCCCCACCCAGAACCACTTCACAGTTCTGCAGGGGGCTAATGAGAAAGCACACACCACACCTAATGAGCATCCTGCTGATGCACCAGTAAAGAGGATCACTACTGGTGCCTCCAGGAAAAAGCGGAGGGTCATAGTAGTAGGGGACTCTACTTTGAAAGGCACAGAGGCACTCATCTGCCGGCCTGATCCAGTCTCGAGGGAGGTGTGTTGCCTGCCAGGGGCTTGGATCAGGGATGTTGCTGAGAGGCTGCCTGCTCTGGTAAGTCCTGCTGACTATTACCCCCTTCTAGTGGTCCATGTGGGTGCTAGAGATATAGATAGCAGTAGCCTGGAGAACATTAAGAAGGACTACAGAGCCCTGGGAGAGGTGGTTAGGGGCTCTGGAGCTCAGATAGTTTTTTCATCGATTCTCCAGGACAAAGGGGAGGACCTTAAAAAAGCTAGGCGCGTTTGGCAGGTTAATAAATGGTTAGAATGCTGGTGCCATACTCAGGGGTTTGGCTATTTAGAACATGGGGCTCCATTTGGGAGGCCAGATCTACTGGAGGCTGGTGGAGCTGGTCTGACAAAGAAGGGGAAGAGCTGTTTTGGTAGGAGGCTTGCCAGGCTGGTCAGGAAAGCTTTAAACTAGATGTGTTGGGGGAGGGGAGCTTTGATCCATCCCAACACTCCTGGTCAGTTTCCAGCACCTGTAATAAGTGCTTGGAGCGATGTAGAGATGTTCCAGCTGCCCCAGCCATTGAGTCGGCTGCATTTGGAGCTCGGCTAAGGTGCCTCTATACAAACGCCCGTAGTATGGGGAACAAGCAAGAGGAATTAGAGATGTGTGCAAGGCTACGGGAATATGATGTCATTGGTATCACAGAAACATGGTGGGATGGCTCCTATGACTGGAGTGTCGGAATGGAAGGTTACAGGCTGTTTAGAAAAGACAGGCCGGGCAGACAGGGAGGGGGTGTTGCTATCTATGTCAGTGATAGGCTAGAGAGTATGGAACTCTGTCTGGGGACGGGTGATGAGGTAACAGAGTGTTTGTGGGTCAGGATCAAAGGGAAAACAGCAATGGGGGACATTATGGTGGGGATCTGTTACAGGCCGCCTGATCAAGAGGACTCTGTGGATGAAGCGCTCTACAGACAGATAAGAGCAGCCTCACGCTCGCAGGCCCTGGTCCTCATGGGGGACTTCAACTATCCTGACATCTGTTGGAGGGACGGTACGGCCCGGCACAAGCAATCCAGGAGGTCCCTCGATTGTGTGGAAGACAACTTCCTCTTTCAAGCAATAGAGGTGCCGACGAGGAGAGGTGCCATGCTTGACCTCGTGCTCACCAACAGGGAGGGACTGGTTGGAAATGTAACGCTCCAGGGCAGCCTTGGCTCTAGTGATCACGAGATGGTTGAGTTTGAGATCCTCAGGACAGTGAGAAGAGCATGCAGCAAGCTCACTGCCCTGGACTTCAAGAAAGCAGACTTTGGCCTCTTCAGGAACCTCCTTCGTAAGGTTTCATGGGATACAGTCCTAGAGGGCAGGGGGGCCCAAGACTGCTGGTCGATATTCAAGGATCACCTGCTACGTGCTCAAGAGTGTTGCATCCCGACTAGAAGAAAGTGCAGCAGGAGGGCCAGGAGACCTCCATGGATGGACGAGGAGCTGCTGAGGAAACTTAGAGGGGGAAAAAAGAAGCTTATAGAAGGTGGAAGCGAGGACAGGTGGCCTGGGAAGAATATAGGAGCATTGCCCGAAAAGCTAGGGACCAGGTTAGGAAAGCTAAGGCCCAGCTAGAATTAAGTTTGGCAAGGGATGTAAAAGATAACAGGAAAGGATTCTATAGATACGTAGCAAATAAAAGACAGGCTAGGGACAATGTGGGCCCTCTCCAGAAGCTATCAGGAGAACTGGCTACCATGGATTTGGAGAAGGCTGAGGTTCTTAATGACTTCTTTGCCTCAGTCTTCACCAGCAAATGCTCTGACCACACCACGAAAGTCTTGGAAAGCAAATGCAGGGACTGTGAGAATGAAGACCTTAGGCCCACTGTAGGAGAGGATCAGGTTCGAGACCATTTTAAGAACCTGAACGTGCACAAATCCATGGGACCTGATGAAATCCATCCACGGGTCCTGAAGGAGCTGGCGAATGAAGTTGCTAAACCACTGTCCATCATATTCGAAAAATCCTGGCAGTCAGGTGAAGTTCCCAATGACTGGAAGAAGGGAAATATAACCCCCATTTTCAAGAAGGGGAAGGTGGAAGACCCAGGAAACTACAGACCAGTCAGTCTCACCTCTGTGCCTGGGAAAATCTTGGAACAGTTTCTCCTGGAAAACATGCTAAGGCACATGAAAAACAACGAGGTGGTTGGTGACAGCCAACATGGCTTCACTAAGGGGAAATCCTGCCTGACCAATTTGGTGGCCTTCTATGATGGAGCCACGGAACTGATGGACAGCAGCAGAACAGTTGACGTCATCTACCTGGACTTGTGCAAAGCATTCGACACTGTCCCGTGTGACATCCTTGTCTCTAAATTGGAGAGACATCGATTTGATAGATGGACCAGTCGGTGGATAAAAAACTGGCTCGATGGCCGCATGCAAAGAGTTGTGGTAATGTCCAGTTGGAAACCTGTAACGAGTGGTGTCCCTCAGGGATCGGTGTTGGGACCGGTCCTGTTCAACATCTTTGTCGGCGACATGGACAGTGGGATTGAGTGCGCCCTCAGCAAGTTTGCCGACGACACCAAGCTGTGTGGTTCGGTTGATACGCTGGAGGGAAGGGATGCCATCCAGAGGGACCTTGACACACTTGAGAGGTGGACCGATGCCAACCTTATGAAGTTTAACCAAGCCAAGTGTAAGGTCCTACACCTGGGTTGGGGCAATCCCAGGCACTGCTACAGGTTGGGTGGAGAAGAGATTCAAAGCAGCCCTGCAGAAAAGGACTTGGGGGTGTTGGTTGACGAGAAGCTTAACATGAGCCAGCAGTGTGCGCTTGCAGCCCAGAAAGCCAACCGTATCCTGGGCTGCATCAAAAGAAGCGTGACCAGCAGGTCGAAGTAGGTGATCCTGCCCCTCTACTCTGCTCTCATGAGACCTCACTTGGAGTACTGTGTACAGTTCTGGTGTCCTCAACATAAAAAGGACATGGAGCTGTTGGAGCGAGTCCAGAGGAGGGCTATGAGGATGATAAGAGGGCTGGAGCACCTCCCGTATGAAGACAGGCTGAGAGAGTTGGGGCTGTTCAGCCTGGAGAAGAGAAGGCTGCGTGGGGAGCTCATAGCAGCCTTCCAGTATCTGAAGGGGGTCTACAAGGATGCTGGGGAGGGACTCTTCCTTAGGGACTGTAGTGGTAGGACAAGGGGTAATGGGTTCAAACTTAAACAGGGGAAGTTTAGATTAGATCTAAGGAAGAAGTTCTTTACAGTGAGGGTGGTGAAGCACTGGAATAGGTTGCCCAGGGAGGTTGTGGATGCTCCATCCCTGGCGGTGTTCAAGGCCAGGTTGGACAGAGCCTTGAACCACGTGGTTTAGGGCAAGGTGTCCCTGCCCATGGCAGGGGGGTTGGAACTAGATGATCTTAAGGTCCTTTCCAACCCTTACGATTCTATGATTCTATCACAGATCTGTCTTGTCCTGCCTCTTTAAAACACCACTGTAGCATCTGACCAGCTGTAGCAGCATCATCATGCAGAAAGAAGTATGAGTCCCGAGATGTGTGTTCTTGCTAACAGACACAGAAAGAGGAATCTGCTTATGCTTCACCCACTATTATTTTGAATATGAGAAGGAAACACAGGCTTATTTATTTACCCATACTTCATCAGCATCTCAGAAAATTCCCTCTTTTGCCCTTTTGCTCCCCTGAGATGTCCACTGGTATAGGAGATGCAGGAGGTAGAGTGGGACATTTTTTAAGCTAACCCAAAGCCAGCAACATGTGAAAGGAATGAGAAGGGGGATCTGGACAGCACTTAACTGAGAGCACATAAGCCTACCAGAGTTTATTTTACTCCTAATGATCCTTGTGATCTCTGTGTTTAGCAAACTGGCTCCTGTCCGTCCAGCAGAACCGTTATCTAAGAAAATCCAACTCATCTTCTCCAGCAGTAGCTCTCTGGCCTGCTATAAAATACCACAATCCTATTAACAAGCCTTCTCCCAGTCACAAGCCTGCAAGTAATCTCCCTAACATAGGAAGGTGTTGCTTTGTTCCTTATGCTTGAGATGTCTACAAATCCCCATGTGAACTTTATCCTAATTAATGTAAGTTTGTATTGTTGTTATTCATGTATTTCCAGCCCCTAAATTCTGTTATTCCTTGGATCAGAAATTTTGAGTAAACTTTCTGTAGTGAGTCAGTTGCTGAGTTTTTTTTAATTTTGGTTCACTTTGTCTATCTTTTAATTTTATTAAGCTTTTCTTTGTTCTTCACACTGAAACATTGCCGATTGCCAATTCCAAAAACTTTTTTTTTTTTTGCAGGTATTATGTATCTTTGTGAAATGAGAGATAAATAAAGGAAAAAAATGTGCTGTCATTTTTTAGAGAAAGGATTTCTTAAATAAGGGTGACAGGACTTGCCAGGGAGCTCTGACGCAGATGAGAGCGCCTTCTCTTCAGATTTAGCAGAAATTAAATAAGCTCCAGATTTGTTTCATGTTCTTCCTGGATTCTGAATTGTCATGTTTTTCAAGAGCACAAGGAGCTCACTTTATTCCCCTTTACCCAGCAATCTTTAGACTACATCTGGACTAATATGGGAATAATGTGTCAGTTCCAATATAAGAAAGACATCAACATATTTGAGTGAGTCCAGTGGAGGTTCACCAAGATGGCTGGGCCTGGAAAACGTGACAGAGAAGCTGGGGGAACTGGGCTTCCTCTGACAGGAAAAGAAGGTTTTGGGGGTGCATAGCAGCATCTTTTTGTTGCCTAAAAGGAGATTACTAAATGACGGAATGAGGGAGCCAAGATCTTTATGTCCTTATGGAGTTGCATGGCAATTGAGAGAAAAAAAAAACCAACAAAACCCAAACAAAAAAACCCCCAGTGGTAATAAACTAAATCAGGGGTAGTTCTGACTTCTGCCAAGCAGCAGAAGAGGCTTCCCAGAAAAGCTGTGCAACCTGCATCCTTTGGAGGGTTTCAAGACCTGAATGGATAAAGTCATGTAACCTTACAGTCGACCCTGCTTTGAGCAAGGCATTGGACTGGATTCATAGAATCATAGAATGGATAGGTTGGAAGGGACATTAAAGCTCATCTAGCTCCAGCCCCCAAGCCACAGTCAGGGACACCTTCCACTAGCCCAGGTTGCTCAAAGCCCTGTCCAACTTGGTCTTGAACACTTCCAGGGATGGGGCATCTACAGCTTCTCTGGGCAGCCTGTTCCAATGCCTCAGCATTCTAACAGTACAGAACTTTTTCTATACATCTAATATAAATCTCTTTCACTTTAAAACCATTTTCCCTTGTCGCTATATGCCCTTGTAAAAAGCCCCTCTCCAGTTTTCTTAAGTCCTCTGGAGGTCCCTCTTAACTTGAATTATATTACAAATCTAGGTGGGTTAAGCAGAGGTGGAACAGGGAGCAGAAAAAAAGTATGGCAACAATTGGAGAAGAAATTATTTGAAAGCTCCTGCTAGAGCAGCCTATAATCCTGGCAAGGTTGGTTACAGTAAGAGCAAGAGCTCTTATTTCTCTCACTGACCACTGAGTCATATATGCAAGCATACAGTTACTACTAGTTCTCTATGCAAAAAATTGAAAGACTGACCTGGCCTTCTCCAGAAGCCAATTAAGGTTATTTAAGATCTGAATCACTCCCAATTAAAAGCTTATATCTCTTCTTCAGTTATGTATGGAGACTAAGGTGGGTTTAACTTTCACTTCTGACAATCTCATTCAGCTGGGATAAATCTACATTAACTCAATGATGAGGTATCTCTGTCCTTTTAGCCATCCAGAGTTAACAGGACATGTAAACTTGTCACATCTTCTCTTTTTTCCATCAGCTAACAGACAATTACTTTTCATTTTTTATGGCTATCAATCCAGTAACGTATTCCAGCATTGCATAAATATAAATGCACAAATATACTCTTTTAGTATCAACCTACGATCCCCTGTTGCTCACACTTGGGAATGTGAGCAGTATCTGCTTTATTTAAAGAAAAAGACCACTCATGGTACGAGAATAAAGACATTCATTTGGAAGTCTAATATTTTCTCCATTGGTATCACCTGACAATGGAGCAACTCCACAACCAAAGCATTATCATTAATCTATAAACCAAATACAGCTCAAAGAGGTGAACAACATCCCCAAAATTGTAACCCTGCCTCACAGCAGACTGGTAGGGCACTAATGCTGCACAGAAAGAAAACTCAGCTCTCAGGATATTTCTGATCTCCAGGCAAGAAGTTGTCCAGTGTCTTACAGACACAAAAAAGGCAACACTTTGATATACATCTCAATTTGCTAAAATCAGACTGAAAAATAAATACTGTAAGAAGCCAATGAAGCAGAACAGAAGGATTTAGGAAACAAAGCCATAAGACTGAAAAGGAAGATGTAGCCAGCAGCAGACAAGTCCTACATGTCTGAATGCCTAGAAGTTCAATTCAGAGAGCTTCTGCATCTGCCAGCTATTCCTGTGTGTGCAGTTAGGGGATTTTCATGTAAAGAAGCACGTTTCATCTAGAAGAATGGCAGATGGAGATTATGAACATCAAAAACTTCTATGAAATGCATTAGTTAAGAGGAAAAAAGCAGCCTGAAAAAATGCTTTTAAGGTTTATAAAGGTTCTCAGGTAGAAAGAGTAATGTTTAATATGTAGTTAGATGTCATGGTTTAAGCACAACTGGCAACTAAGAATTGGAAAAAAATAAAAAGTAAAACACATGAATTAAGAACAGTTTAACAATTGAAATAAAGTAAAATAATAATAAAAAATCAAAGATAACAGTAATAAAAGAAAAAGGTGAGAGAGCAATAAAACCTAAGAAAGACAAATGATGCTCACGACCCACTGACCAATGCCCAGCCTGTCCCCAAGAAGTGTATATACTGAGCATGACATTCCATGGTATGGAATATCCCTTTGGCCAATTCAGGTCAGCTGTCCTGTCTCTGCTGCCTCCCAGCTTCTTGTTCCCTTTCTCACTGGCAGAGCATGAGGGACTAAAAAGTCCTTGACTTAGAGTAAGCACTACTCAGCAACAATTAAACCATTGGTGTGTTATCAGCATTGTTCTCTGACTAAAGCCAAAACACAGCACTGTACCAGCTACTAGGAAGAAAATCAACTGTATCCCATCTGAAACCAGGACATCAGAATACAAATTCAAAAAATTGGAGAAACATACACTAAAAGGAAGAAAATATTGTTATTTTAGATTGCAAGTGTACAAAGATGCACACAGAAATGTGGTGTCTACATAGCTATTACTACCCAATCTTCAGCCACTGTAAGAATATGCAATGTAAGATACAGTCTCCGTTACACCCAGATAGCCTCACCAAGAAGGCATAATTCAAATCGCAGTCAACTGCTACACGATGAATAAAACCTGCAGGCAGAGACATCACACAAAAATTCTAAGGGAGACAAAGCTCATGGAGGTGTAACTGGTAGAACAGAGTAGACTAGTAGACTTCGGCTTCCTCTGTTCTTGACTGCTTGTTTTTCCTAGCAGTGATACTGCTGAAAAGTGGAACATCACGTTCAAGAAACAAATTAACCCAAACCACTGTTTCAATTTTTCATAGCTAAAAAAGGACAGTGTTGCAAGTTATAACAGCTAATGGCAAAGAGACACCTCAGGTGAAAGACAGAAATATATCTGTGAGCCTGTCGCATTTCAACAGGATAAGAAATATTTTTATATAAACTCAAAATGTTGCTGTGGGTGTAGTTTTTTAATGTGTGTGCTATTGCTCAGACATAAGCTCAGAAAAAGCTTGAAATTCCATGGGGTTCACTCTGCTGTTGAACTTTATTTAGCTGAGTGGGTGAAGCAAACAAGACATGTACATAGATTGATTAGCAATCATTTTTGTGAGAAGTAATATTGCCCAGACATCTGCTGTGCCATTTCAAGGAGAGTGATCTTGACGGATTAAATGCCAGTCACTTTCAATATACTTTTTTATACAAGAAGGTAAGACATTTTCAATGCTTTGGGACAATTCAAACCTGATGAAATCTAAACAATGAGAAACATACCCTGGTTGTTGAGATTTCATATTATTTTCATTTTAAACATAGTGCAGTTTTCTCCTTACCGTAATAACTATTGTATGGATTGATGATAGTTCGTTCATCTTAAATTGCAGGGTATGGTAATATCAGTGGAATAAGTTGTTTCTAGTAATAACATCCACAGGAGGGAATTAAAAAGGATGGATGTTCCTTGTTTTTCTTCAGAATAAACATGTTTCTGTTCACCTTAAAGAATATGTTTTCAGTGATTAGTGTGCATTCTACTTTTCCTTATGCATTGCAAGGCTTTGGGTGATGTGGTCTCTATTATTTATGTTTACTCTGAAGTCCATAAAACACATTATAGTATCCTACCATCACAGTTACAGTCTCACAACATCTGAAGTAGCTTTCCACAAAAGTGGGTGTTTCCCAATTCTGCTCCACCTTAAAATGGCATTTTTCAGAGTCTGTTTTATGTTCTTTTGTGCAGCAAAGTCCTGGAGAAAGATTTCCTAAAAGGAATGTGGCTTGCAGCATTTTGTGTCCTTAAGATTGCTATATGACGTGACAGTGAAAAACCCAAACTTGCAAATTTTTCATATACTTCTTGATACAAAAATGTCGAACAAATGAAAACTTCTCTTTCCATCAAACAATAAAGTGTTTGTCATTCTGCATTATTTGTCTAATCTAAAATCCATCACAGTACTGAAGTGCATTGCTAAGCCACATGGCTGACTGGAGAAAGAATTAATGAGTCAGAACTTCACAAGCACACATTCTTTTTAAGTGTCAAATGCCAAGACATTATCACTTACTCTCACCTCACTCCTGCTGTCATTTCATTGCCAGTGTGAACACAAGCTGCAATGGATTAACTTTGACTTAAAGTAATAAAATACAACCTGCTTCTCATGCTCACATAAAGCGTAGGAGACACTCTCTTCTCTGGGCCTGACTGCGGCATTTAAAGAGGGGAAAATAAAACAGCTAGAAAATTTCTTGAACACCCACATCACTCTAAGCCTCTCTCATCTGTCCCGTCTGAAGGATTGAATTTGCAAAGGGAGCAGCACTCAGAGTCATTTCAGGGAGGGCAAAAGAGTCACTGAAGGAAGAGGCACTATTTACCCAAACACAGTTAAAATTAGATTCATGCTTGATTCCAAGATACCCATCACAAACCAAGCTATCTGTCACCACAGCAGCTTACTTAAATAGGTAGGATTTTGCTTGTGCTGTGTGCTAGACAGTGGCTGCTGATGCCATCAACAGGCCAGAGGCATCAGCAGGAACTCAGCAGGTAATGGGGAAAACCTATCAGAGATGTGTCATGAAACCTCATCTGCCCAAGGAACAGTAATGTCTACCCTTACAGTCTACAGTCTGAGCTGATCTGTAACACAGGGTGTCACTTATACAGATAATCCCAAGTCTAGAGACAATGATATATACCTGAAACATTGACTTCTTTGTTCACAGAAACTTCCGGCAAACCAGGGACACATTACCAGTCTTGCCTTACGTGCTCACAGAATGTGGGTGAATTGGGACTCATCTAAATGTCTGACATAACCCTGGAAAGATCCACACAAGATGAACAGAAGTCATATTACTGTGAAAGAATGAATGAAAGGGGAAGCTGACCTACAGTTTCTTGGAAGAAAAAAAAAAACCAAAAAACAACAAAGCAAAAGACCTTTTTCACTCACAGGAGAAGAAATAAAAGAAAGAAAGAAAAAAAAAAGAGGAAAGAAAATGGTTATCAAATGGGAGAAAAAAAAGAAGGTAGTCCTTGAAAGAGAAGTTGAATTTCACTGCTAGCAATATACAAACCCTCCTCCTGAAAACACTTAAAGTGTTCTCTGATAAATTTTTTATGCTATTGTTTCCCACCGGATTTCAGCTGATTCACACACTAACTCTTGCTTCCTCCTACTAAAGCTCACCTTTCATTCTCTTAATAAAATTGTACCTTGAAAAAGCAGACCCCTGAGACCTCAAAATGTGATCACTTGAGGTGAGCACCATAGATTTTGTTTTGACAAAAAATCCCCACGTGAAATATTTGCTTGGTGTGTTTGTTTGGCATATTGGAAACGTGCAGCTACACAGGGTGGAAGAAATCCATTGAAGCTGCATCGGGTAGACTTTACCAGGGAAACCAGAACACAGCACAATTTGATCACTAGGAAACCAGTTCATTCTGCACATGGTGATGAAAAGTTGCCTGAATGTGTTTAAAATTGCCTTTAGTTTTCCTATCATCTTTCTCCTCAATTTTTTAAAGTACCTACCAATATCACACCAGCAATCAGACCCTGCAGTGGTGTACTTTAGCTCTGTACCCACCAACCCAATCCAACATTTATAAAACATTTCTTCTAATTTCACAATTACTGCTTTTGAATTTTTCTATTTCAATTTTGCAGAAATCACAGACATTTTGCTATTTTATTACTGACATCTCTTGTACCTTTAAATTGAAATGATAGAAGGATGAAATCCAGACTTCTTTGAAGTATGGGTTTCCTGCAACTTTTTAGTTTGAGCTTTGATTCCCATGCTTTTTCAGGGCAAAATACAGAAAATCAAAACCTGTGTGTCTTGTTTTCCCTAATGACAGTCTGAACTTCTCTTCATGATATTTCCTAACACTTCACTCATTCCCTCTCTAGTATGAAAGTCTGTGCTAGTGTATAAAGTCATATATGCACCCTTTTGAGGAAAATTCCTAAATTAAAAAAAAAAAAAGTTACAAAAAAACTCCATTACTGCAAATACCATACTTAGATTCTCTTAGATGAAATCTTGTTCCACGATTTCAAGCATCCGTAAAATACCCAAAGTATTGGACATACACTACTCAGTAGTAGAATTACTGTGCTATTATTTCAGGTCTTCTTGTACACTTCTTACCAGTTGCTGCTAGTACACCAGATCTTCCTACTTTTTTCTCCAGCAGGCTGGGTCTGCAGATGTGTGATCAAATTGTTTGGCTGCAGACATTCAGTGGGGAACTACATGACACATTCTCCATGGCACATGACAGCCAAGAATTTGTGCAAGTGAGAGTCAGCCAGTAAATTCATTTTACATCATGTTTCCCTCAGACGTGGTGCCCTGTACGATGTCATGCTTCCCCGGCTACAGTACAGGGTCACTGCTTCTCCCTTTCTTCATCACGCCCAAGGCAAGGGACAGCTCCCCTGTCAGTCAGCTGTGGTTGGACATCACAGGCACAGGAGCGGTTACAACAGCACACTCCAAGCATATGATCAATAGGCACTGCCACAGCCACGTATATATTTAGGGTGGGGGTTCAAACCATGAGAGGAGACACATGGTTAAGCTTTGGCAGATCCAGGGCATGTCAATATCAGATGTTGTTAATGCACCAGTTGGATTTGTGGCCAGCAAATAGCAATGGCGGGCACAGGATTTTTCAGTGTACAAAATATTTGTTCCTGAAGGAACTACCAAAGATGATAATCTTGAATGAGAGGGATGTCAGCTAACGTGGAGTTTCTGAAGTTGGGTGCAGGTAAGCAATAGGTAGCACTAAACTCTTGCTACAATTACTGCTGGTTAAGATGAATTATGACACTTTTTTAGTCTCCAAGTCTGTTTTGATATCAACTGCTACTACGTCAACCATCAATTTTGTATTATTGTCATGCATTGCTATCATAATCACAGAACACCTAATTGTGACCAGGCAGGTCAGATAATACAAAGAACATGCAGCAGCAGCAGCTAGAAAAATAACTGCCTTTTTCACTGCACTCAACACAGTAATGAAGAATACAATCCTCTTCATAAAAATTTCTATACCTCCAGCAAACTGAGAGCATAAAATGCTGAAAATAATGTATTTCTTTCAATGGGAAGAATGCTGTGCTTTTAAAGTCCAGCAGGAGAGAAAAGCTTTACAAGTAAATTGGTGTCATTGAGACCCACATCAGGGAAAAATACCATCAAAGCTCAGGCAAGGTAAGAACAAAGAGCGTGGAGGTAGCTTTCCAGACAATAACACAGGAATGTGATTCTCCACGTGATCAGATACAGTTATCTGGGATGCATATATACAAAAATCAAGGCAGTTATTACAAACAGGATCACTTTTAGAAACTTCTCTTCATTATCCATAATTAATTTCTTTGAGTGGAAAGTAAAATATATTTCACATCAAAATGAAGGATGAGAAAGTAAACTTTTCAGATGTTGCAAAACTCTATTTTATGCCATCAGATGTTCCTATTGCCACAACTGCCCCCCGCCCCAGTGCTCACTTCTCCCCATTGCACAGGATTTACACAGGTAATTGTAGAGAACTGTCAGTTCAGCCAGATAAATTTTGCTATTAAAAATATAGAAATACTAACTAGCAAAAATAGCTCAATGAAAACCTTTTCATCAGGGCTTTTTTTCTTTTTTCTTCCACAAGAAGAGAAGAGGTCTTGGTGAATGACCTATTTCTTCACTAGTGGCAGAATCTAATCTGAAGAATCTGAAGGAAGAGATAGCACTGATGACAACAGCTGCAGTAAAAACTATCAAAGGCTTTAAAATAAATTGATAAAATGGACAAAAGCTGGATATCTAGCTGGATAAACATAATGGTCACTCTGTGTTTTAAGGCAAGTCAAATATTAAATTGCTGAGCTGTTACCCCTAGTGTGGAATTTATCATTCAAAATACCTTCAGTACTAAAGGAAAAAAAGTTGGAAAATGTGTCCTTGGGTTTTAGAAATTCAGGGGAAATTTGGAGAAAAAAAGATTAATACAACAGATGTCTATACAGCCAACACGATAGCAACTATAGTAAAGGGTAGAATGAATGAAAATAAAGATAAATGCAACAGAAAAACAAGACTCTGCACTACCTTTGTTGGTGAATTCAATGTCTCACAACTCTGTGCATATTCCTATGTGGAATTAGTGAACATATAAGGTCATGAAAATCTATTTAATATATTATCTTGGATTTCCAGGGGGCTTTTGGCATGATTCCCCTAAATATTTTCTAAAGTAATTAAGCAGATCTGGGATAGAAAGTCATGGAAAAAGCAATAGGCAGACACAGGAATAAAGGTAAGGCACAGGAGCTCCGTTATCACACTGAAGGGGGTTAACCACTGTAGCTGTGTCTAGCAAATCCTGAACTGTTCAGTACTATCCTAAATTATCTACAGAAGGGTGTGACTGATGATATAACAAAATTTGCTGAAAGTATATCATTACTGAGGCTAGTAAAAAGTGAGTTGTGAGGAGAAGTAGGAGGATTTCAGGGTACTGATGCTCTAGACCACACAACAGCAGATGGAATTAAATTGACAAATGTTAAATATTTCAAATATGAACCCTCCCTCCCTTTGTTCTCATGCCCAGTAAATGGCTGCAAGTCAGCTCAAGAAAAACAAGAGTCACTATATGATTCTGTGAAACTGTCTGCTCAAATCTCAAACAGAACATAGTTATTAGGAAAGAAACAGAAAAGAAACGAGAAGCCATTGGTATTATACAGCATAGCACACCCACATCATAAATTCCAAGCAAAATTCTGGTCATTTAATCTCAAACTATATATTAAAAAACGAAACAAAACAAAACCCCCCAAAACCAACAACACAGGAAGGAGGAGGATAAGGATTACGAGAGATCTATGAAGGCTTTCATATAACAAGAAATATCACAAATCAGAAAGCAGACCATGGAGCACAGCCATTATAGCAGTCTATAAAATCATGACTAACCAAGAGAAAGTGCATGAAGAAGGAATAATAATTTGCTTTTCAGAACCCAAGAACCTAGAGTCAAACAATGTGACTATCAGGCAGACCCTTTAAAATAAAAAAGCACATCCATAATATGTGATCAGCCTGTGTTACATATTGTCATGGGGTGTTGCAAAAGCAATGGGAGAAAGATCATTCAGGAACTATCAAAGAAACTGGAAACACCTGCAGGTCAGGAGATTCCCTAAGTTTCAGACTGTCAGGAGCTGGACAGGCAAAGCAACGCCACCTTTCTTTTCTCCTATAGTGCAAGTCTCTTCCTGAGCATTTGTAACTGACCACTGTCAGAAAGAGCTCATGGTCGAGATGGTCTGACTGCAGCTCTGTCTGTCTTATGCTCCTACTGATGTTGCTGTACAAAATGCACTTAATTTCTAGTATTTTGGAGTATGCATTGGATATAAACTAATTTGCATTGCTACCTATGCTTTTTGTTGCTGTACAGATTTCTGGTTCGCTAATTAAAAACAAAACAAATCCTAACCGCTATTATGCTTAGACGCCCCTGGTGTGCATAGTCTCTTATAGTAGTTGCTTATGATAATTTTGCTTTATTTCATGCTAGTGGTTATATTTGAGGATGTAAATAATTCCACAATTTCAAGATGTGAATATTCCACATTCATAATTCTTTGTAATCTTTCTAATAAGCTTAAAAGCTATTAAAATGTTAAGTTTTCCTGTTTACATATTACCTTAAAGTAGACAGTAATTAAGAAACAAAGTTTCAAAATAAATTGCAAATTACTTGTTAAAATTTCTGCATGCCTGAGGTGAATGGAACCTTTTTATGGTTTGGATTTTTTTTAATTATTAGTTTGAGCTTCAACTTTACTGAGAACAGTAATCTTTTAGCACCTATAAAAATTAGTTTCTGTTGTCACTAGATATTTTATACTTTGCGCATCCAAGTGTTCCAAAGCCAAGTGAGGTCTTGCAAGTAACAAAACCCTACTAGAGATGGCTCTTATCACCCACCCCGCCATGTAAAAAGTGAAAATCCTGAAACGTTGTGTAATTTGATGAAGTGATAGAATGCAACCACTGAAATCAGAAGAAAGGAGAAATATTAGAGGGAGACCATACGAATGGAGAAGAACATGTGAATTAGATCCCATCAGCAGCCATAAGAAAATGAGAACCAAAGGTATTCTATGTAGTAAACTAGATCACCCAGCAGTTAATTTAACTGTCACTATGCTCCTGTGTGGACAGCAGTATTTCTCTACACTTGCTACGGGAAAACTGAAAACCTTCTTAAGGACAATTAGTAACAAAATCAAGAGAAGGCCTTACTTTAACCTTCCAGTCATCAAATGCTATGTACAACATGTAAATACCAAAACATTTTTGTTTACTTGGCTACAAATAGGTGCAGCAGCTGTTGGCAACATGAAATAGGATTTCAACTACTTTTATTCAATAAAGTTGTCCAGATTTAAAATCTCACTTCCACCTACTTGCACTTTCCACTGCTATATAACACAGTTCTCCGGGAAACAAGGAAGCGGAAAGCTAATGAAGTCTCTAGACAATTATTTAGCTGCTTTTAATTAATTATGCCAGTATGAATTGGGAATTAGTAAGTGTTCTTCCTCTTAAACCTCCAAAACTTGGTACGATCCCAAAGGTTCGGAAGGAGGCTGTCAAACAGTAAGAAAACCACAAAAAATGTAACTATATTTAAAATGGGATAAAATCTTTTATTAGAAAGGTTATTATAATTTAATCTAAGCAATTAATTTATGACCTTTATTTCTAAAAGTTATCAGAGTTCTTCCTAAAAGGGCTCACCTTTTCTATTATTCTTCATTCGTACTTTTGCCCTAAGCTGAGTCAAAAATATATGTTTTATTGTTATTAACAAAGACAGCAACATAATAGTCTCTGAGCATGTTGAATAATCGGTGACAGCTGCTAGTGTGCAGAGTTACAATGCAAGCAGACAAGATGAGGAATGGATAATATTTTTGAATCAGCTGTATTTGGTATCTGAAGCCAGTTATTTTGAAAATCTGATGCATCACTAGGAAGTTAATATTGGCTCTACATACATTTGCCTTATGCTAAGATGTTGGTTCCATATGCTGAGTGATGGCATCAAGAAAAAGAGATTAGTACAACACGTGGAAGAAGATGTCCAGTTAGGAACTCCAGTTCCTTAGAAGAACAATGTGGAGAATTTTCAATGAAAATTAAGGAACAAAAATTGCCCAATTTGGGACTTGATTCTAAAAACTGATTATAAAGCTTTCCAGACTTTATAAAACATTTGGCAGAAGCCAGTATTAGTTTTAAATAGCTCATCTTATATACAGCTCTGTGATGAAGCTCTGTACTTTGAGGTAACTTCATGGGTAAAGATTTCAGTTGAGTAGTTTAGATTTCTTACAGCCTAATTTGTTTTGTGACTGAAAGGATGAAATACATTCCTTCAATTGGTGCAACAGAGCATCTGAACTTCTTTCCAATGAAAATACTTGACATTAATGCTTACTGATTTTCAGCTTCTATTATCTGGATCTGGTAACAGTTTTAGCATTAACTTTTTATCTGAATAGGCTTCTTCAGACTTATTTTTCTAATCCTTATTTTGTATTGTATTCTATTCAGTACTTCTTTCCTACTCTTCACTCGGTAAGATTCTGAAAGACCTCAGTGACATAAAGCCCATACTGCCTACTGAATTCTAAAGAAAATGCTGATTATTGTTTTGTTCCAATTTTTGAAATCTAACTGCGTATCAGACACATTTTATAAGCTAGCTTTTGGATTTTACCTTGAGATATAGTGAAAAGGCCATGTTACACATAATCCTTTTTTAAAAGTCATCTAGTTAAATCTTGTTTCTTTTGGAGTTAATGAGAAAACCTGCGGTTAATGAGAAAATTCTGCAGGGTTGGAATTTCACCTTTAATGATTAAAGGTGGAGGAGGAGTGGATGACATGTGAAGGTATTACACTTACCACTGAAAATAATTCTGAGTAGAATTTGGAGACTTTAATATTAAAAGCACGAATTATTCCTCATTTAAAATAAATAGCTTTGTAGAAGTGAATGGAATCAGAGTTAGTATTAAGAAAAAATGACATTTAAAAACTCAGCTGAAGGGTATTTTTTTTCATCAAAAGTAACTAAACATCAACAGAATTCTGTTTTATATAGGAAACATGTATGACACACAAGTTATAGTTGAATCATAGAATCATAGAGTGGTTTGGGTTGGAAGAGACCTTAAAGATCATCTAGTTCCAACCCCCTGCCATGGCCAAGTATACTTTCCACTAGACCACGTTCCTCAAAGCCTAATTAGAACCAAAAGAGGTATATTTTGAATTAGTATGCTATCGACAATAGCAAACAGGTTGGTCACAGAAACAATGTTACAGAACATGTATATTTTGTCGCACCAATAGTAGTAATATAATTTTATTCTTACCGTTATACAGCAAATTATGCTAGAAGGCGACAAATTCCACAATCGTGGTCTTATCCCATTCCTCCAATATTGCATTTATAAATTAAACAGATACAATTCATTAATACATTATAGATAATTCAAAAGTTTATAAAATTACTTTAACGATAAATAGGATTAGGTATGTAGACTAGCCCTGGTTTGTACCCGGCTAATATAACCTATTATATATTGATAATAATTTTAATACCTTTCATGGTTTATTAAGTGGTTTCTAAAGGGATTTTCAGAGTTTACAATGTTGTATTGTTATATATCCTTCTATCTGCAAATAGTGTATATTAATTACTAGGATGAAAAAACATAAACTGTTTTATATAGTATACTGTAAAATAATGCCACCTTAAGGCAACCAGGGAGGCGGAATTCTATTTAGACGTGCATAGTATGATGAAACCTGATAGTTTGACCTATCTGCAAATGTAAAGGAAGTGATTTGTCAATGATACCATGAACTCTTTGCATCTCTACCAGTCACAAACTCCATTTCTTCCCTGCAAGTGTAAAAAAATGTTCATTTTTAACCAGCTGCCAAACTACCAAACATATCTGAAGAAATGACTGCTTCTTGAAAGGAATTGGAAATGAGCACTGATATAATCTACCACCTATCTGCAAGCGAGAAAACAAACTGGCCGACATGTTAATCACCTTCCAGAGTGACTACATGGGAATGAGCCTTCTCTGACAGTACTGGCACACATGTAGAGTGAAAACTTACTCCAGGCTGGTCCCGCTGCGCTCTGTGATCTTAGGAGACACTTTTAACACATGCAGTCTACCCAGGGTTACAAATTACATGAAACTGGAAAAAACTTTATTGGAAAAACATGAAAACCATTAAGTCTGATTTACCTGTCCCAATTTAATCACAGGCAATACACCTCTGTTCACCAGTTCCAAAATCTGTCTAAAGGCTTTGGGCACAGAACAATAACCTCTGCACATGAACATTTACCATTGCAGTCCGGAAACCACAGCAGCGGCTAGAAGTCCATCAAATGCCACACACAGGTAAGTGCCCTCCATGCTACACATAACTAAAGGAAAACCAACCAATACATTTTAATTTTGCTTCAGTATCACAAGATTAAAACTATTGTTACTAAAACAGTGTCTGTAAATTCTGACATTTTCTATTCCCAAGCAGGATTTGAGTTTTACTTTCTTTCTGTTCATCCGAAATTAGTCATTATTCCATTTAAATGTTACAGGACCTGACAAGTTCAGATCAAATTCACCCAGTAGAAGAAAGTTAGAAAGTTATTCTATTATACACTAGACTTGATGAAGGTTCATGAGGTTTGCCTTGTCAAACAAAATGTGCCTGAGTTTCTGTTAAACAAATGAAAAAAGTGAGCATCTTGGTGGTCCTAGATTCCTGGGATGAGGGTTAAGATACATGGGCAGGCAGTGTAAATTACTTTTAGTTGAGCTGATAAATAGGATGCATTCTACTCTTGCTCTATTTCCACAGATTCTGATTAATGCAAAGACTGCAAACATAAGCATGACCTTTCCATTCCCTTCTGTCTTTTCATAAGAGGCTCTTTTCTCTGTTAGCAAATTCTAGAAGAACTTCCCCTTCACTGGCAGCTGTCTGGCGCTGTCTCCCAAATGGCAATCATTTAAAACATCTTGTCTGGCTCCTGCTTTTTGCTGCTACCTTACTGCATCTGCAGGGGGAAAGGGGCAGAAATACCTTAGAGCTGACCGGTTTTTCAAGTACACTTTCATAAACTCAAATAAAAACCTTAATATTTTTTCCTCTAACTCTTTAGAGCAAGCACTGTGTATTATTCAAGGTCATTATTAATGCAGCAACTGCTGGAGAGAGATTTTACTACAAAGCAAAGGAGGGAAAGGTGGAAGAAACACAGACGATGTGCTCCTGAGTCCTCCCTTTTTATTGCACTGGATCAGTGACCACAGTTTACATGGCTGCTGGTGGGCATCTAGTTACAAATTAGCTGCATCAGTTAAGTGAAAAGACTGTTAACGGTAAAAACTGAACCTGAAAAATCACAGGAGGGTGTCTATTTCAAGGTACAGTCTTGTTCTGTAACTTACAAAGTTTGACTTGATATATTTGACATTAGTGTAATTGTTGATGTCCAAGAGCAATAGCAAACTCCTTCAACAGACTGCCAAAATGAGCTGCACCAAGGCAATGTGAATGCAAAGGCTGGGCATTCTGGAACTGGTTGCAGTACTGTGGATACAGTAGCCATCCAATAATGAAGTGCCTTCAGCCAAATTCAACTGGCTTTGTAGATATGAGTAAATTGAGTAAGCAACACTGAGGACTAAAGGTACTGTAAGGGAACAAGAGGATGATGACTCTAAAGGGCTCTAAGACACCTAGGTAGAAATTCTTCACAGGCTGACTTAAGGATGACATGCGCGTTTGTGAGTAACACATATTTCATTACGCAAATACTTGAAAAACGACAGCTTTATTCCCCTTAAAGAGACAACAACATGATTTACCATTAGCAAGTTGCAATGCTAGAGAATAGAGAAATCAAATGCCTGCCCAAAGGGCATCAAAGAAATCAGTACAAGAACCAAGCACAAAATTAGTCTCTTGGCAATTTCAGCTGACACTTCTAAATCAGCTCATTTACCCTTTTTGTTCTATTTTTTCCCCTAAGGATTAAAAGTACTTCAATCTCTAGTGTGGTCAGTCTGGTACATTTCATGGCACTAATTATCACTTTAAAAAAGAAAAACACAGTGTAGAAAAACAGAGTAGATTTTCCGCATTAAGAGTAATTGGCACCATCAGTGAAGAGTCAGCACTTACCCTGTAATGGTCAATTCAACAAACACATATCTGAGTGCCAAACCACAAGCCCTTACAATTCTTGTAAACTCAGTTAATTGCTTCTTTTCGGGTTGAGATCACGCTTATTTTTATGACTGAATTAAACTTCCACATTAAAAATAACTTAGATAATTTCTGTTCCTTAAAATTTTGCAGATGAGTTGTAGGCTGAAACATGAACATTTTTTAAGTACATATTGAAAAGCAAACAATGTAACAGCAACTGTACATTGCACACAGCTATTCTGGGCACAAGCTCTACTCTTCTGCACTGAAATAACTTCAAATCTGGTACAATTTAGCTGAATCCACCCATCATCTCCATTTTATTTTCTTGATGGAGATTTACTGCAGCAAGGCAAAATCTTTCAAATCTTCCACAGAAAATCATTTTCCATTTATGAAAAATGTGCACGTGCTCTTTTGGTTGTTGTTTTTTGGGTTTTACTTTGTGGGGGTTTTTTTGGGCAGGGTGGTGGTGGTCTGGTTTGTTCGGGTTTTTTGATTGGCAATTTATACTTGGAACTATTTTCTATTTGAAATTGCTGATTCCAGATAATAGCTTTACACTTATTAATATAGTGAAAGCAAATGTTGCTGCCTGACCTTCTCCTGCTTTTTGTTATCCCACTATCCATAAAGCAGCCTTCTTCATTCTCACCTAAATGGTATTGGAGTTGTATTCCCTATGCAAAACAAAGGGAAAAAATTGCACTACAAAATGTGACTTTTTGTTTGTTTGTTTGTTTTAATGTATGGTAGTGCCATTTGCTTCTTATCAGTTCTTTGTTTTACTAGAGAACAAGTTGACTGAATCAGCTAGGTGTTTTCACCCTGGAGAACAGAAGGCTCAGGGTGGTCCTCAACAGAGTTTTCCAGTAGTTAAAGGGCAGCTACAAATCAGGACTGAGGCTCTTTTCCAAAGGAGCCACATTGGAGAGGACAAGGGACAACGGGTACAGTTTGCACAGGAAGAGGTTTTATCTTGGTATAAGAAAGAAATTTTTTACAGTGAGAAAAATCAGTCACTGGAACAACCTCCCCAGGGATGTGTTGGAGTCCCCATCACTGGAGGTTTTCAAGATGCAACTGGACAGGGTGCCAGTTAACCCCATTTAGGCTCTCTTTCCCATTAAAGGATGGACCAGATGATCTTTTGAGGTCCCTTCTAACCTGGGCTGTTTTATGATTCTGTGAAGCTACCTGTCTACTTAAATCATTCGCATGCCTTGTTTGCACAAGTAGTTCACAGCAGTGGTAGACGAGGAATGCAAATAGTCCTTAATTTTTTCAGGATGGAGTAGAACATAATCTTACAATACGTGAACCAAGGTCTACTTTATGTTGCTTTTACAGGTATGTTGCTGATATGAGAATTAGACAGATAGGGTAACTGTCAGTGCAAACACAGGCATTATTTATTTGTACATCACAAAACTGCATAGCTTCACAGAAGCTTTGTAACAGGACCCTACCAGGGGAGTTTTTTTTAAAAGAGAGCCATAGTAAAACCCTGATACACTGGTGAAAAGTAGAGAGGAGACACTGGAAATCCAAACTATAATGGCAACAGTTCACAGAATTTTAGGGCTTCTCCACAGGAAATTCTAGATTGTCTTTTCTAGAACTGGAACAAAAAGTCACACGCTTAAAAGATTTTACAAAACAGAGTATTTTCAGAGGTTTTGTCATGTGAATAATTCTTGCCCACTGCCTGTCAGGTTTACTGCTATCTGGTAATTCTGAGCACTCCGCAAAGGCAGCATTTAGGGTGACTTGCTTTCTGAAGATTTGCATTCAGCCAGCTCCAGATAGCTGACTTTGGACTAGGACTAACATGCATAAGACGTTTTTGTCATTGTGGATAATTTTTTCCACCCATTCAATCTGAGATAATAAAACCCATCTTAAATTAAATTACTGTGGTGTTCTGGCTACATATGTTAGTATTTTGTGTGTTTGCTTAATTTTAATTGGATATCAACACAGCGAACCATGTTTTCCATTTAGTTGAAGGTTTTTTCTATTCCAAATTTTGCAACAACCAGATAATCTGAAAGAAAACCTCCCAAAGTATTGCAGTTCTGGTTTTACAAATGAAGGTTAAGCTCCCATACCAAATAAGTATAGTACGGCAATCTTTCAAACTCTGATAAATATAGATAGGTGAGTGTTTTGTAGCTGACAACTGAGAAATATAATATCAGACTTAGGTCTCCTGCAACCTCCATTTTACCTTCAGGAAGCAAACATATGACACTCTGTGTAAAGTTACGTAAAACTGGAAGCTATTAGTGATCTCTTTCATGTAACATATCAATATGTTGTGAGCTGGCTGCTTCCAAATATTGAATTATGAATTTATAATAGTTTCTTGTTATTCAAGTCACAATTTTAAACACAGTGATTTTACTTTTTGCTGGAAATACACAATGATCACGCTTTCATTTCCAATATGACAGAAAAAAAAAAAAAACCCACAAATTTTTCGAAATAAAAACAAACAACAAAATAAAACGTAAATTCCATTCCCCAAATTCTGAAGTGGAAAGGAAAAATAAGTATTTTTGATCATGCTTTAAAGAAGGAAGATTCTTTTTCCCCTAACCAAAAGATAATAGGAACTTCCACAGAATAATTTTTTTCTAGAATTCAGCATTTTCTACTAGAAATCATTCCTTCCCAGAAAATTTCAGATCATGTAACAAGATTCCTGTAAATCAGGGAAATAAATATCACGTACACACCAAACTCTGTTTGCTGCTGGCCACACAAGTAACCTTGTAACCAGAGCTTGTAACCAAAGCTTTACTTCCACTTTCCAACCCAGTTGATTGAGCAAGGAACTGTTCTTCCTCACTGCACTGATTTTATTTACAGTTCACTTTCCATTTAAGATGCTATAAAAATGTCCAAACTTAAGAACAGAAATGCAGTAACAGTACAAAAGCTTATTTTACTAATTCTATTTATTTTTTATATATTGAAAAATTCTGTTAAGAAAACAGGACATGTTTAATAACTATTTAGCGTGACAATGAGCAAATTCCCCTTGGAACAGAACTTTAAACTCATTTTGTGCTAAACAAAAGCAGTTATCATTTTCATTCTTGGCCATCATCTTGTTTCCTGGTACCTGCTCCAATAAAATGAATAACAAAAATCCTCAGATTCTTAGCAAAGGTTTCTAAGGTTGATGCTGTCTGTTTTGCTATTGAAATTATACTGATCAAATGCTGCCTGGCCATCCACAGTGTAACAGCAGACAAAGTCAGGTCCAATCATTTAAAAAGACAAACTAGAATTTTCAGACATGGAAAAAAAAAAAAGAAGTTAAATTACCTGGGTCTTCTATGGATAAGTTCTTCGTTAACCATTGAACAATGTCTGAACCTAGGAATAAAACAACAGCATTTTTGGATTAATAAGGTTTTTTCCTCTTTCTATTCTTCAGTTCCCTGGGCCAATTAATATTGTTCTACCATGTAAGAGAGATCTACATTTTCTTCTCAGTTTGTCTAGAAAAAAATAGATCATTCTATTTTTTTTTTTTTTTTTTTTTTTTTTTTTTTTTTTTTTTTTTTTTTTTTAATTTTAACAAAGAGATATACCACTCACTTTTTTCTCTAGGCCAAGACTCATAAAATGCAACAGAAGTGCATTAATGGTATGATAACAGCCTGCATTTCAAAAATTAAATTACTGCAAAGTTTACATAGAAAAAACAAACACCATATTAATACGAAGATTTTCACACCTTCCAAATGAGTCTACTAATGAAGCCTAGAAAATGTAAATTCAACACACATTGTGATTATGTAATATATGGGGTATGTGCTGTAGGCCATGCTGGAGGCTTAAAAACCTCCTTGGGTCTAACACATGGCATTATGAACTCCTCAGGAGCTGCAGTTTGTGTTCAACTTTGCCTTCTGATTTTATATCCTTAACTACTACTTCTGCTGTAGTTACTTTCAACCCATTTCACTGGCTACCTGTAAAAGCATATTCAGTTACCTAAATCATAGGATCACAGAATCATAGAATGGTTTGGGTTGGAAGGGACCTTCAAGATCACCTAGTTCCAAGCCCCTGCCATGGGCAGGTACACCTTCCATGAGACCAGGTTGCTCAAAGCAGATTCCTTTGTTTCGTGTCATAGACATACAGAAGAACTCCTAAGAGACCCCAAAGTGGTTAACTGAGCATAGGCAGTCTTTACAAAAATTATATCAAGAAGTCTCACTTAATAGTGTAGAATTCATATTAGTGTATGGTCTGGGAAGGACAGACATGCACCCTTACTGTTCTCAGTACCAGTGGTGTTAATGTACTACCAATGTTTCAAACTCCGCCTTGTAGCTAAGTTCTTGACATTTTTCCTCAGGTGCTAGAGCTCTTTCCTTACCACTCTGGTCCCCTCCTTCTGTATCCCTTCATTTACTGCCTATCTATTTCTTTCTAAGTTCCTTCCTTATTTTAAGGTCCCATGCTATTGCTCATCCCTTAACACCTTCAATACCAGAATCCCTGCTTTCACACTGAGTATCCTTCCAACCTCACCTCCTAATTCCTAACTCTCTTTACTGTTCCTGGCCATGCATTTCCTATCACACTTTGCACTCTATGTGCCAAGTCACAAGCTGAAGTCAGTCTTGTTTTTCAGACTGAAAGCTACAGTGTGAGCATGAATTACAAAATAAATTATAAAGCAGTTATACAGACAAAAAGACAAACACATTCAGGATTTAAACAGCTTTAAATGACCAAATTGGCTTAAGGGGAAAAGATAATGAAACACTGAGGGGGTTTATGTGCAAGTTCTCCATGTTTCATAACGGTTGGCATCATCAGGCCTCCAGTTCAGACAAGCAATGTAATAGAGAGACGTGTCACGTAATACTTCCTTGTAGAACCAATATTTAAGTTGCTCATTCATTTTTCAGCAGGCATAACAACACATTTCTTTTACAAACCTTAAATTTAAAAATATAATAAAAGCCTACAGAGTCTACACAAATATAAAACAAATCAAAACAATAAAGTCTCATGAATGGACTTAACATTATTCTCGAGAATATATGACATTAGAATGTGGAGGGTATTTCCCGTGCCACTCCCTAGACTGAGATTTCTTTCTGTACTTCCCTGGTTTTGGACCACGACACTCCCATAGTGCAGTTTCCTCTGGTCTTCTTAAGGCAATAAATATGATACTTTAAAAAAGTATTTCGTACAAGAAAGAAAATTTATTTCTTATTACTTTCTGAATTTTAAAGAATATAATTTACACAGTGAATAGCTTTATAACATATTTTACAAAGCCTAGTTAATTATACCAGAAATTTTCATGCATGTGCATTACTAAATTGATTACATATCAGAGAGAACTGTGATTTCACAACCATGTCCAGAGCAGAGATTTTCATTACTATGCAACATATCTAAATTTTTGATAGATGCTAAACTCCAGTGGCATCATTTCTCACAGCATTTACACAGATTTAGTCCTTAAATGAGGCAATTTTCCTTTGCATGCTATTGAATGTGTACAAAATGTTTCAGACAGATATTCCTACATCAAAATATTATATTTGTATGCATTTTTAAAAATACAATTTCTGTCCTTTATTTATAATATCAACCTTATGAGCCTGACACTGAAGGAAGAATTTTAGCGTGGTATAAGATTAAACTTCATAGAGTTCAACAACACAATTCCCAGCCTAGCTATATTTTTTGTCAGCTGAGAAGTTAGTTAGCCCTAAATATTTTCTTAAATCCTCAAAGGTCACAGTCAAAAAGTAATTAGAAAAACAACATGACATTTTTGAATACCGATTCTCAAGTTTGGCTTCCTTCAACTCTCTCGGCTACATCATGGGAAGAAATTTTCTGGGCTTTTTATCTCACCTTCAAATACTTTCTTCTTTACCTCTTTTGAAACTTTTCCCACAGTGACACACCATGTTCTTTAGTCCTCAACTCCTGGCATCACATTTGAATATGTTGTCTACACATCAGAAATTTTACCTCCATATGCTACCCTGTCTTCTGGTTTATTATAAATACTAGTGGGAAATGGGATTTCTTGACAATTACATCATCTGATTTTGAAAGATCGTTACTGCTCTATTCACATTTTACACTGAAGCCATTCCCCTGGTACCCAACAGCCTGAACAGCAGTTTAAGCCAGCTATCACATTCGAACACTCCAATGATTTCAGCTGCATGACTTCAATGACAAAAGCCCAGATGAATAAGTATTAACATGAACACTCTTCTTCTAGTGTGAAGGCTATTCAAGTAAAACAAAGTTGCAAGTAATTTGTCGTATCACAAGTGAGAAATCTATCAGTTCATATTCCTTTGAGAGATGTTGTGGCCAACTCTATTCCTAAAAAGAATAATAAAGGTATTATCTTGTATAGCTTGCTGTTTGATGTGCTGTTTGTTGTTTTTTTCTTTTTAATTGCTACTTTTGATGTTGAATCAAAACAATTTCATTCAGTTATTCCTGTGCTCTTTTCTAAGGTTTATTACTTACGCAAATGTGTTTGTAAAAGTAAAACCATTACTATCATTTCTTATCTTCTGAAAAGAACATGGTAGTAAAGGACATGAATGCTTTACAGGAAAACAATACTTCCTTTGAGTCCTAGCTTTGAAAATCTGCTGACCAGTAAATTCATGTCATTTTTCATACATCATATTGACAACTACAGGAATTATGATCCTAGAATTAGAAAGAAAAAATATTAGACTTGATTATTTGTAAACAAAACCTAATGTTTATAGGATAAAACACCATTAGCCTTCAAATCTGACTCTATCACC
Organism: Strigops habroptila; assembly: GCF_004027225.2. NCBI lineage: Eukaryota > Metazoa > Chordata > Aves > Psittaciformes > Psittacidae > Strigops > Strigops habroptila. The sequence continues at coordinate 18,164,942 of NC_046359.1, forward strand.
AAGAATCTACCAAAAAGACAAGCTATTCATATGACATAAATTTTATGGAAGCCACTACCTTGATATTGGACTCTCCTTAAAAAGGAAAACTTCAGCAACTCAAATAGAATATATCTGTTGTCTCATAAAGATACTCAGTTTTTCTATACTGTTTAATGTGCCAGTCACAGTTAATGTGGGATAACAAAGGCCCAATAATAACATTTTCAAGGTAGATTCTCAAGCTAAGTTCTCCAAGTCTCCCTGCTTCGCTTCCAGAATACAGCTAAAAGGCAAGCTGGATATTAGATCTCTAAGGTGCAAAAGAATGAAGTTGCCAACTGAATTTTGAAATCCCAAAAGAACGCCCAACTGCCATGTCAATTTTTATAGCAAATAAAAGTGGACAAGGCAAAGTGATAATCTGTAATAATTAATTTAAGCTAGCACAAGCAGAAAACATTCAAAAAGGCAGGTTTTTAGACTCAGAGAGCCAACACTGATATTTCTTAAATGCCAGCATCTACCCAGATAAAGGCAATAAAATTCAAAAGATCTTACTGGATTCCAAAACTATGAGAGAGTTTCAACTTTTTTAAAGAGGTAAAAATATGTGTACATTCATAACAAACAAAGACGACTCAAGTGCGTTCTTTGTAAAACGTACTTGCTGAAAGCTCCACAAGTAATTAATTTTAAATGAAATGGTCCAAAAATAGCAGTTGCTGAAACTGTCATAGCATCTTCAGAAAACATTTTTGAGAAAGTGTGCTCTCTGGACTCTGCAATGCTGATTTCTAAGTCATAAAGGGCAGGGCAATGCTAAGATTAGCTTTCGAGAACAAAAGCTTTATTTTAAACAAGTCTTTACAGTGTGCATTTCAGAATAGTGTTGATGCTGAACTACAAAAGATTTCATGGGAATTACAGATCCATTTTTTTCTGTGCATAGATGCAATGAGCCATGTAAGCCTTGATCTGATAACAAAAAGATCTAATAGTCGTTCTGCAGAAGAAAATAAAAATTCAAAGCGCTCTTTTTAAGAATTCAAAAATATATTTAGCTGAAGAAGATTCAAGTTGCAAGAAAGTATATTTTATTAATCTGAATCACAAACCATGAGACCACTGAGAAACTTAACTCCGTGATTTCTTATTTCATACGTAGACAGTTTCAACCTTGCAAAAAACCCCCCAAAAAAACCCACTCTTTTACTGCTAATATGTTGGTTTAGTAACTAAAATCTATCCTTTTTTTCACTTGTAGACCTCAGAGTATTTACAGATGGTGAAGAGAAACAGGGACACAGGAAGCTCCCCTGAGTTACTGATACTAAGAGAGGGGTTTGCTGTTTACAATCCAGTAAACACTTTATCTTCATTAAGACTTTCGCCATCTGAACTCTCAAGAGTGACATAACCGTGGAGATGTTTGTCCCGTGCTATGAAAGACAGGAAGCTGGGCCTGTTGAGTGAGCGCTTGTCTGCTGAAAGGCAGCAGCAGATCATCCAGGAGCTCCCTCGAGGGAGCCCCTTGGTTGGCTGGGTGACCTTCAGCACTTCACCACCACCCAGTCTTGAGAATATGGAGAATTTTATGCAGAGCAACTCACAGTAGGAAAACTTCACAAACATTAGAAAGTAGCAGTTTCTAAGCAAGAAGACTGTTGGTAAACTAGTAAGGAAAGAGCATTGCATTTCCATTGTTCTAATATTTCATGGTGATACATCAGGAAAGTTTAGTTACTGATACTTCAAAATCCTTGGTCATGAGGTTTTAAAAGAAAAAAAATATAACATGCAGTTGACTTCTCAACACTGATTCAGATACTGGAAACAGAAACTGGGTCAGATGAGCAGGGTGACTGTAAAGGCCAGTGGCCTATCAGGTTCTCAGCACTAGCCGTTTTCTCACAAAAATTGCTCAGTAACAGAGTTAGATTCTGCAATAAAGGGCTTTCACTGGTGAACATGACAAGATTATCTGCATTCACCTTCAAGTTTTTCACAGTTACAAACCATAGAATATGTTGTCACTCTGCTGTATCAGCATGGATATTTTACAATTTCTTTTCTTTCTCTGAGAAGCACAGTTTATGTATGAATTCTGCATGCATATATCTGAAAGAAATCAAGTACCACATATTTCATGGCAGAAGGGCAGAGGGAAGAAAAGCAATGACTATGTTTTCTTTTGGTATACTTGTGGAAAAACATACTTGGATCCATACTGGATTATTCATCTTACTTTTTTCTCTCTGACTATTATACCTGAGCAAAGAGAAGGTTTGCATCACTTGATAGCATTATGCACAGAAAGGTGAAAGATAGAAGGGTGTGGGGACCCCTCTCTGAGGCTGGGGTTGTAGTAATGCTTGAAGGAACAAAGAGTTATTTTCCCATAAACCATGGCTCTAGTCAGTACTAAACTGCACTGAATTTCACTTTAACAGAAATTGTATTCAGAGGTGCTTTGATTGCCCAGTTTTTAGTTTCAGAAGATGGTAACAAATGTTTAGACGGTAAAAAGAGAAGATAAGGCAAACGACACAAAGAAGCAGTGTAACTAAACGTGAACTTACTTCATAATAATTTAAATTCTTTCCACCTTGTACTTTTATTTAACAGTTTTCTCTTTCTTTGCCCTATTATTTTGGATTAATGTAAGATAAATTTGTAGACCTAATCTGGTATAATCTTTTACCATGAGTGGCAACAGAGCCGAAACTGTGATAATTTGATTACACTGCTGATTGCATTTACATCTTTAACCTACTGACCTTTATACTTTAAATGGGCTGATTTTTTAAAAAAATACATCATTGTTCAAAGTGCAGTTTGATTAACAAAATTTGCATCTCAACTTTCACACACATTTCTGCCACTTGCTTTTAAAAATTATTGATGAAAAATGCATAAACTTACTCTTTTGACTTACTACAGTTGGAGGTGGACCACACATTTGAGTCCCCTTACACTTCAAGAAACCTTGTAACCAGCTGCAGATTTAAAAATCTCATCTGAATAATACTGACTGTACAGAGAATATGACACACTTTAATGAAACTTCTCAAGCACAAAATTAGTTTACTAGTTTTAAAAGAATAAAGGCTGCAATATTTATTTTTTTCAAGTGAAGATGGACACAGGAATTTACAGAAATAAAACCCTCAAATGAATCATCCCAGTGCTTTTGAGTTGGACTCTCGCATTCTACATTAAGGAATCCTCAAATATACTCAAGCCTAGAAGAGCAGAAAGGATTAATATTTCTGGCTAGCATAACCCTGTGAAGAGCAACATATTTCTTGATGTTGCTTGTCCTGGTTTCAGCTGGGATAGAGTTCATTTTCTTACTTCACACTCTGTCTCCTAAACAAGGTTCAGAACAGAAATCTCATTCATAAAGACTAAAGGGGTAATTAATGATGGCTGTGTATCTGTGCCCACTATATTAAAAGTGTCAATACACACAGGCTCCTTGTCTTCTCCAGCAAAAGGAACTGCTGCTTCATTCCAGCAACATTTATCTCTAAAGCTTCTCAAAAGACTTCTACTCAGATCTCTTCAACAGCCACAAGTGACTGTTTTACAGATGACACTAGCTGTGCGTAATTGGCAATATACCAGTAACCACAGATGGGACCCCTGTAATCCCAAGGCTGTTATAATAAGCACTAGAGTTTAGCATCTTGCCGAAGAACATTGCTTCATGTTAAACATTTGCAAGACAAGACTGACACTGTTTAGAAAAATTTAGGCTGAAAACCCAGCAGAGCCTTCCTATTGTAACAGAATTTTTATTCTTTTCTTCGAAGTTATGTAAAGCCACGTGATCTTGTTTGACTATAATAAAATATCAGTGTTCATGTGACATGGATAAAGAAAATACTATTTTGTACATTCCCCTGACAATAAAATCTTAACTTCTTCTTAACAGCAACCACTATAAGCACTTTTATATCCCTTCTTAACTGTAGTACGTACCCATGCATAAATTGTAGAGCCAAAGATTTTATGTTTTGCATAAAACTCTATTACCTTAGTTTATACCTGCTTATAATACAAAACCAGACTATTTAATTTTGGATTTTTTTAAGAACACATACGAATACGCATTGTATCTAGCTGGAGATACTTACTACTTACAGTGTTTCTGCAGATTTCACAATTACAATGTCTTGAAAAAAAAAAGCCAAGCTGGAAAAAAAATATTCAACAAAGTAGCAGTGGCATTATCGACAGCAACCTTATTAGCTTTCCGTAGCATTGTCATCACATACTGCAACTTCCACCCTCTTAGTTTTTTACAAAATTGCTTATCACTTAGTCAAATATGTTCTTTCATACACATATCAGCATCTGCAAATTGTGCTTTGATACTCTTTGCAACACCGTAAATGCTGCCTGAGATTATCTCTGCCACAATAAACAGTTTTACTTCTTATTTTTTTACATCAGCAGTTTGAAAATAGCGTGTAAAAACAAACACCTCCAAGTTCAACAAAAAGGCTTTGCTGAAGTCTTCACCATGCTACTGCTTCAAGCAATAGATTTTTTTACATTTCCACTTCAGTATCTCCAAGAAATATATTTTCCTTCTGAAATGGTTCTAATTCTTGCCATTCTGCCCCCCAAAGACACCCACACACAAATGGCAATGGAAGGAAGTGAGGCAGCAATGTAATTTTTGGTAGACACTTCACGTTTTCAGAGGATTTTCACATAGGGAAAATCCTGAAGTCCTAATTCAGGGGTAACAGGAATAAATATATAAATTATATACTTTGATTTGTGGTTTTGAATCCAGGAAGACAGCCAGTGGAGACACAGTGACTTACAGTTTTGACATTTGCCCAGCAATTATGTCAACCTGCTTCCTACCTCACAAAGCGTTCCTACACAATACTAGTTAATTTATATAGCTGGTTTGAAAATGGGTTTTTTCACCATTGCTATTTCAAAACACTCTTTCAGTGACTCATGCTCTCACTGTTCTCTATGCTTAGGACTCTGAAAACTCATGTCCAAAAAACCCTTTTGATCACCACAGATTTCCTGAATAGCTATTTAATTTAGTTATTTTGACCAAAATACATCCTTCAGAAAGATCTGGTTATTCTAAGTACAACAGCGTAATGTGATGCTCTGCAGAAGCTCCTGATAAAGGTTGCAGGATTGGATATAAAGAATCCAGAAGTTCCCCCAGAATTTGCTCGTTAGCCAGTCATTCTCACACCTAAAGAACCATCTCCAACAGGAAACTTCATCTCAAGAAAATAAATTCTACAACATGGCAGTTGCACAAAATACTCATCTTCAGAGATACCACCTAGCATGGGGGCTATAACAGAAACCCCCAAAACATGAATTTAATGACAAAATGCCCAGGAATTACTGAATAAAAATACTTTGGCCAAATTAGTCATCTTGGGGTTTTAGCGCTTTTAGTTTTTACAGACAGGTCCCACTGTTCCACGGCCTCCAGCACAGACCAGCTATTTTGTAGCTAATAGCAATAAATACAAAATACAAGATACAAGAAAGTCTGCTGAAGCTGAGTACAACTTTCATCCTTAATTCTAATATTCAAGTTTTACACCAAAAATGTCATTGACTATGATAAGAACTTTGCTCAAGGCTTCTTTTTTGTTATTTGAAAAATGAAATGTTTTAATATTCAATAGACCACAGAAAGTTCAAATGAATTTCTATTTTTGATTAAGCTGTGCTGGATGTTTTTTGTGCTACTTCCTCCAGATCCATGATTATTTTAATACTGCTATGTCTCAGAGTTTACACTTCAAAGATCTGCTGCAGGGCTACCTTTTCAAAAAGGTAAAGAAATGAAGTTATTCGAATTGTAAGAATCTATATTTTGGAGCATTAGTCTGACTGAAAACCTAATCCCATTCAGCTTTTACCAAAATATCAGCTTTTTAAAAGATTTTATTATGCTCAATTGCTTGGCATAATAAAAATCACTCACATCATACAGCACGAATGAACTGTTAGAAATAAAACTGATCTTTGCTCCAACTCAATACTTCCACCCAATTCAGGATATTTTTCATCTGCAGTGTTTCATCGCTATTCAGGGATTATGAATTAATTTATTCTAAATGTCAATAATTGTGCTGCACAACTGTCTGAAGCAGATATGACTGGGTCTGTTCTCAAAATAAAAATGTCATTGTTCTTCTCATGGTAGTTCTTTACATATGCACCTCAAGCACTTTGTCACAACAAAGGCAAAATCTATTAGCTCTTGAGTATAATTCCCAGAGATTCATTAAAATATAAGTTGTGCTGACAATTGAAATTCTCTAACATGATTTATCCATTAATGGAGGTTTATCAAAAATTTAAATATGCATTTTAATACACAATCAAGAACTCTTGGATTTAAAATAATCATAGCATCCATAGGAAGTAATGTATTTCTTTCTGAAATTGCAAATTGAAGTACATTATATGCTCATATATGGCAGGCATCGTATAGATTATCCTCCCACCAACCACAGTAAACACAGCAAACTGAAAAGTAAAACTTAGAGAAAATAAATCTCCCTATATTTTAGTTTACTGAGTTCATTCCTTTGCTGCTCTGTTTCCCCAGGGACATTCACATGAGCATTTGTAAGATACTAATTGCAGCCCTGTAGCTAGTATTGGCTTTTTGTCTACGACATTTTTATAGGAACTTAAAGCAGTGTTTCTGCTTTTACAAGTAACTTGGTACCGTATTAACCAAATGCATCCTAAGAAGCAAAGTACTTTTCTTTCCATCAATATCAGCTTCTGGCAATGACCACGGAGCCATCACTAATGTCTCCATTTTAGGAATGTCTCTTGAAGCCTGGACAAAGTAACAACCTCTGCAAAACCACCCTGTCTTCTTCCATCCCTACCCTCACATTCATTATGTCCAGAGCTACAGTTTGATATGTGAATCTGCTGGTGCATGGGAAGCATTTGGAAGTTTCTGTGAAAAAGCAGGAGAGATTAATTTCCAGCCATCCATTATCAGGTAGAAGAATAACAAAAAAGACATTATTCTGCACAATGCTGGACCACTAGACTGTGATGCAACCTTTGGTAGGCCATAGGGTGTGTACTTATCTCTATAGTAAAGATAACATTTCCCCATACTGTGCTGTGGATTTTGGGGGCTTAGAACATAGGAGTGTTCTGAAAAAATCAGCCTGTAGGTATTACTGTAATAAATAATACTTTGCATCCTGAAGTCTGGACTCAATTCTTCATGTTATTTTACTGTACATTTCAATGTTCATTTAATTTGGATGAAACAGCTGAGAACGGATGGTGTCTTGCTGTGAACATGGGATGGGTCTTTTATAACTTAGATTAGCAAGTACAGAAGCTCTTTGTGAGGATGAGGCTGCAGCTCATTTTTTTCCTTTTTCACAAGATGCAGAGAAAAATTAAGTTCATACTGTTGCCTAGCAGTACACAGTGACATGAATACTACTTTTAGCACCTGTTGCGTCCTTGCTGTTTACATTGTCAGAGTAAGAATAAATAGTAGCAAGATGTAAAAAAAAAACCAAACTTGGTAAGGGAACACGTACACAAAACCACTCATGTACCTATCAAACCAGTTCTGCTCCTCTTCTTCCCAGTCTCTGTACACAACAATTTATTTGTATTTTGGCCTCTCCATGTAATATTTTAAGATCTGTACATATTTTATGTAAAATTGCTGTTGGCCCCCATTTCTTCTTTAACCATGGATTGCGGACTCAGGAACGGATGGTATACCCTCTCATTGGAAATTAAAGGCAGGACCAGTAAAGATACAGAAAGCAAACTGTTATCCAGTACCAGGACTGCTGTTTACTAGAGGAATGTGAAAGCAGACAATTCCTGTGTTGGGGCCCTGACAAAAATAAAGATTTGTCAGTCAGCTAAGAAGTTGTGCTGTCTAAATGCAATATAGTCCCAATGCTGAGAGGGACTGGGCAAGGAGAGGCGTGGGAAAAACATGTTCTTGCTAAATGTTCTTACATCCTGAAAAGAGCTGAAATGAATTAATCAACAGATTAAAAAATAGAGCTAGCAGCCCTCCATTGCAACATGAAAGAGAAGACAACAAAACCCCTACATTTAAAAATTAAAGTATTTTTCCATGAAATAATTATACCTTGCTCAATCTGGCAACAGCAATTCATACAATTGTCCTTGTACCCTTTGATAGATAAGAAATTGATGGAGAGCAGCAGAGGGTACACGTGCCTGGACTAGCAAATAGCCTGATGATGGCAGTAGGCGGATCATTTCCCACTGCTTGATAGCCTGGGAACTGAGCCACTCTGCTCTCTAAAATACAGAGGAAAGGGAGTAGTGGTAATATGATGGTAAGAATTGTTCTTGATGCAAAAGAGAACGGATATAGGTCACCTAGGAGGGAAAACCTAAGCAGATTATTCCCTTCCAATTTCTATTTCACTTTGCATGTGGCAGGTTTATACTTAGAAACTTTATACTTAGAAACTAAGCATATACTAGGCTGGTTTAGTTCTCCTTTCTGCTATGCTAATTCTACATGAACATGCATAGAAATGAGCTCCTGTCAAATACCAACAGACAAATAAATGCCTGCCACAGCACTGTTTTCAACAAATAATACCCAATGGACAGGAACAGAGGCTCCTGCTTACACATAGCCACCTTTGTTTCCTCATACCTGCCATACTGCTGCCTTTACTGCTGCCAAACTGGCATTGTTGATCCCTTCCACAGGCTCAGCAAAGCACACTGCTGTGGACGGTATGGCACTCATAGCAACAATTTGCAACACTGTGAATGCTCCTCTGTAAAAGTTTTGGACTAGTAAATGCTTCTACTCATCTGCTTTGTGTCTTTTGAGAGCTTGCCAGCTTCTAGCAGTGGGTCCACCATTAGCCTGACTGACCCTACTTGCACAGCATGGTTTCCCATATTGTATGGCACTGTGAAATATGGTAGTCTAAGGTCCAGCATTTCTTCTTACACTTACAGGAGAGTAGTGTCTCAGGGAAGCAGATCTTTTTTGCTAGCCACATTAACAGGCAGTAAAACACACTGCTCAAATGAGATAACCAGTTTGTCATGCAGCACAAAAACACAGCAGCAATTCAAGCCAGCCAGGAAGAGTCTGAAGACATTGCTAATCTCAAATTCACTAGCCTCATCATTTATTGACTTTGCAAAGAGTATATCTTTGACGATCACTATTTCTGGAACACAGACATTCCATGGTTTTAAGTAATTGCTGTTGGAATATATTTATATGCTTCTGATTTATTATTATTTTCTTTTACAGAAAGTGATTATTTATTGGTTTAGGTGAGTATATTTAAAAAACCCTATAGATTCAACTTTAAAACTTTGATTTCCATATTTTTTAAGAATATTAATGAGGCTCCGCTCTCAAGTTATGCTTCTAGAAATGACTGTCAAGAAAGAAAGCAAGCAACAAGATTCCAGCATTGTCAATACACCTTTAAATTTCAGTAATTTTCCCTTATCATGTGTTTAAAACCACCACTGAGCTTGCCTTATGACAGATGTACTTGCTAGTTAGTGTTTTCTTCTTTGTAGCAAGTGAGTTAACAAAGATAGACAAGTCTTTTACCAAACAAAAATGTGTGCACTGAGAAAACAGAGGAAAACTACGGCTCCAAGCACAGATTCTTAAGATGAAGCACCCACAAGTAACTCTTACTACATATAAAGCAAATATATACATGTAATCTTCTGGTGCTGCCTAAACGTGCTGTACTCTAATCTTAATAAAGATGACGATCACCAAGCCAAGCATATCAGGGAAGGCAGAAGGTCTGGCAGAGTCAGAAGGTATTCAGCAGTTTGGTGTTCCAAGGATCATTCAGTAATTTTAGTATGGAAATATCTTATCCTAATTGCTATTCAAACACACTGGAACAGTGAGTATCTCTGCTAAGGACCCTACAATCAGCATTTCTGATGTGACAATTTAACTGGATAATGAAGATTCTCTGTGTTGATCATATTCTGTGGTTGGCCAATATAGCCCCTGACTTCATTATTCTCTGAATTTCCCTGACCAAAAATGCATCCTTACAAGGTTGCTTCACGAATCACACAAATTCTGAGACTCTCAAATTTCATCTTGTTTTGAAGTAGAACCAAACATCAAACCTTTGCACAAAACAACAAATCCCAAAATGTTTTCCTTTAATGCTATCAAAATGCTAAATTCAACAGGAGCAAACCCTTTTTTTTTAGTATAAAACAAACAATGTTTCATCATCTTTCTGATGCTTCTATAAAACAACATAACCAAAATGAAGTATTTCAGTACTTCCAGATAACATCATCATCAAAAAAATTCTCATGGAACAGTGTGGCTGTGAAAACATTCCACAGCAGAAAACTGATCTGCCACGTACAGCATCAGAAAGGCTCTTAATGGATAATTTTTCTAAATTAAACATATGTAGAAGGCTTGAACAGAACTAAGATGGATGTGCTCCATTATGCTATGATGGTCTCATCTCTTTGACAAGACCAGGGGATGGTGCCATACGATCTGCTACAGTGAGCACTCAGAGAAAGTCAGTTGATGGTTTTGGATGAAGGAGACAAAATAAAAAGAGAATAAAGGGCCATCTCATCTGCTTTTTTCTCTTAGGGTGTTACCTTGTCAATGATTAACTCTATAAGAATGAGTCAAAATTTTAATTCCACTGTATATCTTTAATAACATACTGCTTATATTTTAACCTAAACTCAAATATATTCTTATACAATATAAACACTACAACTATTGCAGTGGTAGTTCTACTTAGCTCATATCATGCCTCTCTGATGATGATGAGTCATCTCTTCTCCTACCATGTAGTAAAGAAAACGGATGAGCCTTGAAAAGCTAACACTTTTTGCAATTTTACATAGCAAATACCATTTGGAAATGTATTTGTAAAATCACAACTCTTGTAGCTACTATATCGGTTTCCAGACAGTGAGTTATATATAGCGGAGATGAAAACATTTGGGAACTCTCTTGAATTCAATTTCTAAAAGATGCTCTCTTTGAAAATAAGATTGAACTTAGTATTATGGCAGTTTTGATTCACGTCCTTTTAAGCTTTAATTTCAGGTGTACTTCACATTCTGGTGCTGTGTTTAAAAGTAATTTCTATTTATTGACTGTGAAATCAAAGGGAATATTATAAAACCATTCTCTGTCTTAGTTACCAAAGGGAAAATCTGAAATAACTCCACTATGGTTATTAAAAATGTTTTAACTGTTTTGAATCAACAGTTTCAGGAAGTGGTTGACCAAAATACTGAAAAACATGCCTCAAGTTCTTTTCAGCTATGACATATGCTGAAACAGTAAACAAACTGTGATTCGAAGTTGCTTATGAAACTTAAAGTCTAATTTTTATTCTAAGATCTGTATGCATGCAAACTTGTACTGAAACCATAACCATCTAGAGGTTCTTTACTTCAAACAGGGACTTCACTATACAGCACCATAAACTTTTATACATGTTTGCGCCTTTCCAGCCCTGACAGGTGAAAAGGGTATACAAAAACAAAGCTCCAACTCTTCATATTCTTCAAAAAGATGTCCTGAATGTCTCTCAAGCAGTTTCCTCTGCTATGCAAAGTGAAGCAAACATGCTCCAAAATGGACATCATCACAACTCTCACTATTTATAAAGAAGCAGCATTGAGGCTACATTACATGAAAAACATTTGCTTTACTGAAGGCATTAGACGATATTCCCTCCCATTATCAAAAAGACCTTTATTTGAGGTACACTTGACACCTTCACAAGGAAACCTAGAAAAATGCCTGTAACTGAAGTTATGTACGTTAAAACCAGGACAATTATCTAGCAACTGTGCTCCCTCCTCTCTGCGCATAAGGAAGCCAAGTGGGGATGGGTCTCTAGGGCATCGGACGGGGAGTGTCAGTTAGGTGATTGTGCTGAAAACTAGGCAAAAAGAAAGAAAGGACCTGCTATTGTCTTGGTTTTGACTGATGTGGTCACCTGCTCAAAGCATGGTTACCTATATTTGGCACTAGCGATATGGTTTGTCAGACGAATGATCACTGATCAAAAAGTCTTTCAGAAAAGGAAACATGATGATACTCTGTCCTGAAAGACGTACCATTTAAACTGAGTGTATCTCCTAAACATGTAAAACTTACAAAGTGCCTAGCAAAGAATTACAGAAAATAATTTATGATTTACAATTTGCACAACAGTATGCGAAAGAACTTTAGCAACATTAACTTCCTTAGTACTACCCTGATGAAGACATGGTCCATTTTATTTCTATAGGAGTGGCGGCCAGTGAGGAAAAACCAATAGCCTGCTGCCACAGAGACAGAATGGCTAAGTCAATGATGAAAAAGGCTTAGTTCCAAGCCCCACTTACGAGTCCTAGGTTACACTAACATGCCTTAGACAACACTGAAAAGACTGAAGTGCTTTTCTTTTTCTTCCCCCCCCCCCCCCTTTTTTTTGGGGGGGGGTGGTGTGGGGATTGCATTTACAAAAGAAGTACTATATTCAAAATATTAAATAAACATAATTAAAAAATGACAGGTAAATTTTCCTATCACTTCAAGTAGGCAAGACTTATTCTTAGTAATGTATTGATTTTTAAAGTGCTGAACTAGCAATCACAACTACTTCTTTAATAATGAATCAGCCTTTTTCTATTTCTTTATAAAAGCCATGCAAGATGCAGGAAACACACAGATATAGGTCAGTGTTTAACATGTAGAATTCACACAGGGCTTCTAAGCACATCAGGCTTGTTCTTGTTTTTATTCCATATGAAAACTCTTCATATCATTTGCATTAGTGGCTGCACGTTAAGATAAATGGGTTTTGGGTTTGGTGCATTTTTTATTAATCTTAGCATTCTACTTAGTTTTAATCCATCACATTTTATCCTATGTCTTCCTTAAAGAAAAGTGGTTTTAAGATGCTTGTTGGATTGTCTTCCTTTTAAATAGTAGCTTGAAAGTGTTTGAAAGTAAATTTGCTCATTTGCACTACAAAGCATGAAGCAATGATAATTGTCATTACAGCCTGCATACATGACATCTTCCTTTGCTGACTGCCATTTCCTGCTAGGGCAACTTAAAAGATATTTTTTCTTAAATATACTATATACCTACTCTTCTAGAGTTAACATGTGTTGCAAATTAATATATATTCATATTACATAGCACTCATTTAAAGTTCTACTCTCCCATAACTCATTTTCGTATAAATTTAGTACTTTGTTGTTAACAGGAACTGTCTTAAATGCTTCAGCTAAGGACTGCTTTTAGCTGCCTCGTGTAGCTAGTTCTTTATTCTTTCCCCTATGCAGGTTGCTGTTTTATTAACCATAATAGGACTCTTGAAAGGTTTTGCTATGGCAAGATAGCACGCTTCCTAGGCAACAATGTCCTTGAGCTATAAATTATCTCATACTAACACATGTTTTCTTGTGTCTTCCTGCTTTATCACTCTTTAAAAAAATGTACATTTCTGGGTTTGTTTTCTTAAGGTAGCATTTTGAGTAGTAATGTTTGACTTACTTTGATTCAAAACAGAGTCTGTGTTGATGAAATAGAAGTGACTAGTTGGCACCCACTATTCCTCATTTTCTATATGAATTTTTAAATATGCTGATGTCAAATACTGTCCTAATTAAAAAAAAAAAAAAAAAAAGAAAATTATTCTACTTTGTGCGAAAGTTAGTCATTGAACTGTTTTGCGGGGGTTTTCTTTTTGTGGTGTTACTTAAGCAGGTGAGGACGAATATAAATTGAACACTTGAGAAACAAAAAGAACTTAACTTCAGGTTTTCTCTCTCTTTTTGAGAGGAATGCTATAACCATACATTACCCTAAGTATCTGCCAGATACAAACACCATGAGAAAAATAGAGCATGTGTATAATATTGATCACTCTTTCCTTGTACTTTAATTCCTACCACGTCCTATCCATTTTCCAAAGTGCTAAATACAGTCTGCTGTATTATACAGAAACTGGCTTGCGAAAAACCAAAAAGGCTTATTTTGCAGTTACACATGGTCATTAAGGACAATTTGTGCCCTTCGATGCCAGGATTGACACTGTTTATAAAAACCCTCAGCTGGAAACTGTAGAGAGGAATCTTGAAGATAAAAAGAAAACACCTTTGGAAACCCCAAAGCCTAGTGGGTGCACCCACATTTTGTTGTATTCCAGACACAATTAACAAAGCCTCTGACACAGCCACAGATTAAGTCTGTCTTCGGTTTGACAGCACAGTGCGGTGCTGGATGAGAGCAGTTTGGGGATCCCAAGCTCTTCACTTCAATAGATTGCAGCTCCACTAAGCACCTACCTGCGGGCCCTCAGCTCCTGGCAGCAGCAGGAGAAGGCACAGAACTCCCATCTCCTCGAGCACGCAGCAGCAGAGGGCCTGACTCAATGACAGGGCCAGGTGACTTTTTTCTTGGTTTTCTCTGACCTTGATGGGTGCTGTCTCATTTGTAGTCAATTAATAGTTTCAGACTGTTTGCCCATAATCATAAAAACTAGATTTGTTTTTAATAGCTGTGAAGACACATGCTTCATATTATCAGTGCTGATGTATATATTAAGTGCAGTGAATTAGTTGTGAACTGAGTAAAGAAAGGTTTAGTTAAATCTGTATGGACTTTACTGAAGTTTTTCTTCCTGTAAAAGGTATTTAAGCATTTTTTGTGTAAACAAATATTTCAAAATGAACCCATTCCTTCTATTAGTACTATAATTGCAGTGTTCATTTCCCAGGAGAAAAAAAGAGTACTGGAAATAGTAAGGCCCAGTGAGAAAAAAGCACTTTTTGATTTAAGGCAGAATTTGTTATTCAGGATTTCTCTGTTTCTGCTGCTTTCTTTCCAAGTCAATACCAATCACAGATGAAAAGCATATTTTATTTTTTAAATTATGTCAGCAAGAACTTCTTCCTTCCCAAAATAATAGAAAATCTTTATTAGATGTGAGACACAGGGCTATAATCTCCTTTTTATTTGACAGATATGCTGATTTGAGAAGAGTTTCAGCTGACTGAGGACATCTACTGCAAATATTACAACTAATATATTCCATTTTTCTTTTTGCTGCATATTCTACCTGTTTATATTTTTGCTGTAGCTAATGCAAAACTTAAGAACTCTACCTTGTGAACTGTGCAGTCTCCCTTTTTCTTTCTGTTTGCTATTTTTTTAAAATTAAATGTTCTCTTTGGATAGCTTATTACAAAAAAATAGCATTTAAATTCAGTGATTCCCTTGTTAAAACCCAAATGGCATTCAAATTTTTAAAACAAAACATTATCTGTATCTGTACCTGGTGTCTTGTACAGAAGATAGTAAATTATCATTCATGAAATTATATTTTATTTACTCATATTTGTCTACATCTCTTACTACATCTACCTGCACATCAGAAGTCCATTTTTGAGTAGAGATAGTACAGACAGTTTCTATCTTGGCTTGACTAGCAATAAACTGAGCACAGAGACTCAGCAAATATTGACGTCTAAGTTTAATGGTGTGGACTGAGCTGCCAAGCTCTAGAAATGTACCAGAAGAACATTCCACAAACAGTGAATTATAGATTTTATCCCACGTTTTATAACAAAGGATCTAAGCATATTTGACAGAAAACCCTTAAACTGGGGGCAGTTCTCAGAAGAGCCATTATGATTTGTTTAAAAATAGATACATATAGGACTAAATTACTATTTCACTCTCTGACTTCAATATCTATTTTGCTTTTTGTTTTGTTAAAAAAAAAAATAAATTGGAAGGAAATTTCCATTTTCAAACTTTTCAGATATCTAGCAGCAACTTTTCAGCTGAAACTAATTAGAATATTACATTTAAACACAGAAATACAAGTGTAAATGTGTAACAGTATGCATGTCCAGGATTCTTTTCCAAAGCACTTTAAGGAGAAAGGTCATTCTTACAATCTAGTAAGATTACCAGAGAGAACGAAGACAATGTCTAGACACACGCCTCATCCTGGACAGCCATAATTCAAATAGCCTAATTTAGAACATCAAAGCCGTTCAAAACTCACAGCACTGAGAAGTTAAGACACACTTTCCCTACAAGATTCTGCTTCTCCCACAAGAAGTCATCATTCATTCCACATTAAATAATTCATGTTCCTCGAGGAAAGCTTTTCCTATTTTCTTATCCCTAAATGAATAATTACTGTTCCCGAATAATCCAAACCGATACTGTTTCCAAAAACATGCAATGCCTTTGATCAAAAAGCAAACATCTTCAAGTAGTTGGAGCCTTTAAACTAGTAGTACCTAGCAATGCTTTTCCTTCCTTTATTAAAAACCTTTAATTTTGCCTTGCATTTTCTTGACTCATTTCCTGGTCAGGAGTCTGTTGCAATTCTTCCCTGTAACTGAGAGCTCACAAATACCTTTCCCTTTCCTAAAATGTAGGTTATCTTGTTTCTCAGTTAGGAATTTCCAGTTAGCATGCTAGCTTAAATTCATTACTCTATCAATTTATCTTGGCTGTATTAAAATACATTTTCAAAAGGTATTTGATGTTCACTTTATTCTCGGGTTTTTTTATTTCTCTAAAAATGGTATATCTCCAGCCGGCTACAACTGCACGTGTTTCATAGCTCATCAACTGCTCTATAAGGTTTTCTTCGGCCTAATATGCAATTCGACTTTAATATAGCTGCCTCTGTATGAAGTTCTTCAGACACTTTTTTAAAATTTTACTTCGATTTTACATGCCATCACTAATAGCTAGAAATAACAGGCTTATGCATCATCTAAAAAGTGTAATTATATCAGACTAAATCCAAAACTAATTGGGTGACTGGTTGGATTAAACACAGCACATCACCTCTCAGAACAAAAGGAGGAGAGTTTTGCTAAGACTAATTTACAGAACTCATTTAACTCATTGCAGAGGTAATTTATAAGCAGTCTTGAATCTCAGCTGTGTCACATGAAATTAAACAATATATTAGACCATCCAACTCATGCATACATTACCTTTGTGCTGGTCTGACAGAGCTTGGGACAACCACTGCTGAATGGTACCTGCTGAGTAGTTTAACAGCATACTACTGCTTGTTGAATCTGAGTTCCCTGTCCCTTGCATGGCTGCCCAAAGGAGAAAAGAGCTATGACCAAAATACAGAGAAAGATGGACATTAGCCTCCTAAATTCTGCTTGAACACCACAATGTTCTTTGTAACACAACTATATTTTATATCTACTTCCAGTACAGTGCAACCAACCCATAGCACAAGCAGAACAGCTGAGGTCCACTTGCAGATGCTGACCATTGTAGCTATGTCTTTGTGGCCTGTCGTTTTAGAATTCATGATAAAATTCTTAGATGATATTTCAACAGTCTGAAAAGATGCAGGTAACATGCAAGGCCTAAGTATTTCTGTAAAACTGTATTTGACCCCAGGCAGAAAAACAACAGAAATGAGTCATTCCACCTCCACCTTTCATTAAGACAGAATTCTGATCTGTTCTATTGAATAGATGCCTTTATAAGTATGAAAGGACTTGATAGAATTGTTTTAAAACACCCACTTCTGGAATTCAAATAGTAGGAACACAAAAATACTACTACTACTCAGAAAACAAGTGACTAGAGAACAAAGTTGTTTTTTCCTCTGAAGGGTATGGAAGCAATAAGAAATCAAACTTGAAACGATTACTGATGACAGCGATTAGAAAAATCAGGAGAGGATAAAGGGGTGGGAAGAAAAGCAGAAGGTGTAATTTATGTAAACAAACCATTAACAGGCAGGTTTGGCCCAGTGCCTTTTCTCTATCACAAAATATTCCCTTGCTCTAGAAATAAAGTATTTCAGGAAACAACTGGGCATTTTACTAGATATTTATTTTGTTTAAGGTCTGCAAGACTTTCTTTCCACAACAAGTAAGTCCAAAACTTACAAGAAGAGTCTACAGAGGTCTATAGGTCTATAAAGTATTTTCACATTTTCACTATTTCACAATTGATTATAAAAGCTTAATGGGCAAAAATTCTGGCACAAGGCAAGTCCGTGGGGTGCTGACATCCATGAGACCCCCACATGCACATACTAATTTTGTATTTAGCCCTGAAGAGATAGAAAAATACAATGTAATCATCAACCTTCTTCTCAATATTTTTCCACAAGCCTGATACATATTCAGAACCCAAGTTACAATGCTGTACAGCAGTTTTAAATGGCTAACTCCCATGAAATTTGTGATCATTTAATGCATAAAAGGAGTATTTGTTTGCATTGGTGGCTAAATTGAGATCCAAATGGATAGAGAGAAATACCTGAAATGCATATTCCTTGCTGGTGTCTGTATATCAAAACTACATGTATAACTGTTTTATCACGAAAGGTTCAAGACCCTTCTGCAGGTCTGTAAAAAATATATATATATACTATTTTAAGAACAGCCTTTTATTTTCAAAGCATTTTATCAAAATCCTTCAACAGGTAAATATTTCAGGGACAGCTGAGGTGCTTGAATCGTCTCCTGCAAATCCCCCATGTCTGGTGCTTTCCATATAATAATACAATGGAACCGAATTCTCAGCCACAACTCAAACCCTTCAGAGACATTACATTATTCTAACAGTGAAACATTCACCAAACACCCATCAGTCCCACTTGCCTGCTCCTTGTCGTGGTTTGAGCCCAGCCGGTAACTCAGAACCACACAGCCACTCGCTCACTCCCCCCCTTCCTCCCCCCACTCCCGGAGGGATGGGGAGGAGAATCGGAAGAATGTAACTCCCACGAGTTGAGATAAGAGCAGTCCCGCAACTAAGGTATAATACAAAACCACTACTGCTACCACCAATGATAACAATGATTAGTGAAATAACAAGTGGAGAGGATACAATTGCTCACCACCCGTCGACCGATACCGAGCCCGACCCGAGCAGTGATCTGGGCCTTCCAGGTAACTACCCCCGGTTTATATACTGTGCATGATGTGCTGTGGTATGGAATACCCCTTTGGCTAGTTTGGGTCAGGTGTCCTGTCTCTGCTTCCTCCCGGCTTCCCCTCCTCCCTGGCAAAGCATGAGACTGAGAAAGTCCTTGGTTGGAATAAACATTACTTAGCAACAACTAAAAACATCAGTGTTATCAGCGTTGTTCCCAGGCTGAAAGTTAAAAAACACAGCACTGCACCAGCTACTAAGAAGGAGAAAAATGACTGCTATAGCTGAACCCAGGACACTCCTACACTCAAGCACTACCAGGCCTTACAATAAAAAATATTATCCCACAAAATGTGTGTATGGGGAGTTTAATAATAATATCCTTTTCCTTTTTTTTTTTTTTTTTTTTTTTTGAACACATATTCTCAATGCTTTCCAATTAGTTTTTCTTTGACTCCACTACCCAAGTCTTGGCAATGTCTAAGACAAAGGAAGACCTTGTAAGTAATTTATTTGTGCCATCTACCTGGATTCCTGGAGAGTCCTGGGTTTCTGCTCTGTTCCTCAGACACCAAACTCACTAGCCTGCACCTTCTGACTTCCTGGCATCTGCTACAACAGCTCTGCCCATTTCCTACTGTGGTCTACACCCTTGCTCTGTGGAGCAGCACAGGGAGGGAAGCAGCATGTGCTCTAGTGATCTTCCTTAACACAGGAAACAAGAAAATCAAGAGCATCTCCACTGAAATATTCCACCTCTACAGCAAAAAAAAAAAAACCAACAAAAAACCAGGATGCTGTGTGGAAGCAAAATGGCAAGGTGCATGGCAGCAATACAGGCCTTTGTGCCTTCAAACCTGCCAACACCCTCTGGCCTCAGGGACTCCTGAGTCTGTGGGGCTGGGATCATGGAAAACAGAGGAACTCCTGTAGGCTTACATACTTGTTTTGTAACATCAAGGCTCATTCTCCAACTGCAAAGACTGGAACGCAGATTTTTAAACTTCTGACCTTTATTGTGAAGCTCAGGAGCATCCTATAATAGGCTCTGCCAAATGCTTGCAATGGTGTAAGTAACGTTCATCACACATTTGAGTGCTCTTAATTCTTGTTAACAAATTGTTTTGATCCGATTATTCAATTATTTTGATAATTTGTAAAAAGGAATTCATATCTATGGTCCATTTATTTGCATAGTGATAGACTGTCAATCACAGTAAGCCGAGTGGAACTACCTTTAGTTCCTGTGTTACTTTCTAATTTAAATTTATCTTACTTTTTTCAGGACACAGCTGGCAGGAAATAATATTAGAACTTCTTTACGACTTTTTCAATGTCAAAGGGGTGGGTTTTTGGTAAACATATTTGTTGCAGCTAAAACTTTTAAAAAGTCTTAAGTGTCTCATTTTCAGTGTTTTCCAAAAATAAACTTTCTATTTTTTCATTCTGCTCTGGAATTCTTTTTTTTTTTTTTTCATTAAAACCTGTCAGTTTTGATACATTGAAAGCTGAGAATTTAGCTTCTTGTCCTAAGTCAGGAGGAAAATGTTTTAACTATTTCAAATTCTTGTGGCATGGGATGTCTTGCCAGCTCTAGAAAAAGCAAAAATCCTTAATAATTTTGTTGTTGTTCTTCAGACCCCCAGTATGCAGTAACAACCAAGAAATGAAAACTCAGTTACTACTATTCTGCTTCTCTTACCATCACAAATACCCAGAATCCTTGACAAATAGAAATTTCATACATGCAGATACACTACACAGGACTGCTCAGTCTCTGTCATGATCATTCACTTCAGTAAACATGCCCAAGCTGAAACAAACACTCAGATAGGCCCATACCAGGCAACTGTTCAGGAAAAAAGTTCCAGACAATCTAGATGCGTACTAGCTCCTAGTCTACTAGGAGTTAGCTACACCGAGTGCAGCTTACTTGCAGTGAGGTGCGGGTCATCAAACGACATACTACTAACACGTAAAACCTGCTGTTATGGTGACATTCGTTATTATAAAGTGTACATACACTGTTTGATAATGGCACCATGCAAAACTAGTCTGGGGATAATTTCAGCAGCAACAGAAATACAGTTACAATTATTAGAATTTATTCCTTGCTGTCTTTTTGCAAAGACAAGTCTGCAGTCTTCTGATGCAACTGCAATGACCGTCTTTTTCCTCATAGGTGGAACCAATAGAATTAGGAGCTAAATTACAAATCATCTCGTAAATCCCGCTAACTTGATTTCTTGCTTAAGGGGCATAGTCTCCAGGGAATGATTTAATTGGTGTGATTATTTTAACTGCTGACCAACTTTATTTATCTGGCTGTAAAAATGGCCAATTGAAATCTTTCTCTTTGCATGCAGTTAATTTAAATATTTCAAAACACTTTAAAACAGTATATTTAAAGACAATAGGATAGAATTCCATGTACTAAAATTGTAAAACTGAAGCAGAAAGAAATTAGGTTCCTTGAAAAGTCACAAAGTAAGTCTATGTTAGATGTCATTTAAGAGGAATAGGGGAACTACTATCCCAGATGCATTTTTAATATCTTTAAAAGAAAAGCAAATGTATATGTTTACACTGTATTACACCTAGCAGGATTCCTCCAAATAAAGTATTACTTGTATCTGTACCAGCAATACTTATTGTATGTCTATGTTGCTTCCTATACACATATAATAAATAATCACCAGGCAACCAGTCACTGTGCCACCAGACAACAGCATACAATGCTGCATAAATTAAAAAGCTAGATATTTTTCAAAACATACTTCACAATGCAATTGTATTAATATCTATTGTCTCTATAAAACACTTACAGTACCTGCCTAACAACATCCTCGCACACAGATACTCTCTGTAACTACTTTGTTCCATTCTAATTGACCATATGTTCAAGACCCAAACCTACTAACACACATTCCCAGCTCTAGGATTACATTTAGGTCATACAAAATGATACTTACAAATTCTACGCACTATTGCAAAGGTTTTGGCAAGACAAGGGATACCTTTTGGTCTCAAGGGTTGTGACCTTAGAGGTTTCTTTTCTTTTCATCTTTAAGTGGATGTTCATTTCTGGGATAGTTTCCAGAGACTATTTGTCGAGCATATCATGAAACAGATTTCACATTTTGGTAAGACCCCCACTAAAAATCAACAAGGACTTCAGTTGTGTTCAGCTATACACTTCCTCTCCTCATTCTTAATATGAGCAGCAAATTTCCCTCCCATCTCAGAAATCAGTGACAGTGAACACAGTAGCAACTGTTTCTCCTCAGAAAACACTTCTCTTCTGTGTGCCTCTGTGGAAAAACTCCAATGTGATTTCAACAAACAGCTCTTTGTCAGAGAAGTACCTCATAATGGATGGAGTCAAGTAGCACACTTTGCCTCCTAATCAAAACAATTACTTAAAATACAGGTGCCTGGATAATTCTCACTGATCTCTATTTCACCAGCTCTAATCATTGCTATACAACTCGAACAGTACTTTTTTCTAAGAGATTTCCAAAAGATAGCCAGGAAGGAAAATAATTTTCATAGAACCCGTGGATATATTTCTATACAGTGACCCTTAGTTAGACATATTCCAGTCTTGTCTTCCCTGGGGGCTCTATGCACACAACAGATTTCAGTGAGCCTAAGTTATTAATCACTATTACAGAGGCTGCTTACATCAGCTTAATTTTTTTTTTTAAGCTGATATGCATTGCCTCCATAGGAAAATTTATATGGCATAAATACACATGGTATGTTTGTGTGTCTGTGTGTTGAAGCAGGTTATTGTCTCTGCTTTCTGCAAGTACTATTCATTGTTGCTGATATAAAACTAGCATAACAAAATATAATTATTACCTGGTGTTATGCCAGAAAAAATGGCAAACTACCTAATGCGAAGCTGTGCCAGATTGCAGAATTCCTGCTAATTTCAGGTTGATGTGAGCTTGATTCAGGTCTCCCTTTTCACCCCACCCTTTCCATGAATGTTACATGTCCAGAGACTGGGTGTCAACGGTGGCAAAGTAGGTAAATTTTTGGCCACAGTGGAGACAGTAGATTTTCCCATACTCCTCCTAAAAGTACTCATGCTTGAAAGGCGCAACCCCATTCCACTAAAAACACTGGCAAAATCTTACATGCAGGTTGGCTAGGAAGAAGGTGGTATGGAAAATGGAGGGAAGCATTTTCACAACAGAAAAACATAGTAGGAAAAGTTAGGAACAAATTTGTATCTATGATGAACAAGTCCCACAGCTATTTCTCTGGAAACATGCTGAGCTGTAAGGCCTTACACAGCATTTGGGAAACGGGATCATCTAATTCAAACTGTGCACTTCATGTGGACAAACAACAAATAAGATGAATGTTCCAGCAATCTCCTATCTCACAACAAGAGAACAATTAGTAAGATATTTTGCCCATCGATGCGTGACTCCTAGACCTATTTCTTTTGCAAATGTCTGTGAAAATAAGCTTTTCATAGCTACTGATTTTAGGAGAACTGACGTTTATGATGACTGCTTTACACACAGATTACTTTAAAAGACTTTTCAATGGGTTTTCATATATTTCAGTTTTCTAGAACAATTTTGCAAAATTGCATCAGACTTTTTCACTGTATTTTCTCCTTTTTACTAATGTTCCCAATGCAATCACCACTGAATTGAAAGGTAAATATATAAATAGAATTATTT
The DNA here is from genome assembly GCF_004027225.2 of Strigops habroptila. NCBI lineage: Eukaryota > Metazoa > Chordata > Aves > Psittaciformes > Psittacidae > Strigops > Strigops habroptila. Next base: position 18,188,612 of record NC_046359.1, read on the forward strand.
ATTGTTGTTTGGGCAGGAGGAAGCAAGAACTTTTAAATAAGAATTTGTTCTGTTCAAAATAGCTAATGAAAATGCTTTCACATTTTGAAAAGCTTTTAATTCTGACAGTGATTTATAAAAGGTCTGATATTAACACATGCCTTAAAATGAAAATGGAGAGCATGATCATCTTGGAGCATTAAAGTTATTGGAAACTCTTCTTCATTTCTCTCATTCACTTTTCATTTCAAGTGAGTAAGAGTATTCAGCTCTTATTTGATCCCATCCCACCGCAGCTTGTCACATGGCCATTCTGAGCTTCACAACTGCAACGCTGTCACTAAGCTGATTTTCCATAACATACAAAAGTTCTGTCAAGTTTTAAGCTGCTTAAGAGCACCCTTCTCTGGCCAAGTTACAAATCAGTGGTGCAGCCAAGGCAGACAGGCAAATAAACAGAAACAGGAGGTGAAGGTATGCAGACAGCACTCAAATATCCACTTTGGTTTTCCGAAATGGTAAAGCATACAAAGCATCACTCATTAATCAGTTAATTACCTCACTATGTTGAAATGACTGTATGTCCAATCTTATGGCGCCACTTAGTCAATCTCTTCTACACGACTCTCAAAATCATGAACATGCTGTCAGTAAACAAGAGAACCAGCCTCCTCCTTAAAAACATCCACTCCCAAGAGACCATGAACATTTGAATGCAAATCAGTCACTCTGACAAAGTGATGGATGGAGACAACGCATAAGAGAGATTGGTGTTTTAACTTCAAACCAACTATTCATTTGGGGATAGAGGATTATTAACTTTTCATTCTCAAAAGTTCTGCTTTGAAAAATGAAACTTTAAAAATGGCAAGTTCCTGCTCATATTTGCCCTTCAGAACAGGCATAGGAGAGGGAATAAGCCAGCTTCTGTCCTTCATGTACTGACAGAGATCTCTTCATCAAAGCATTTTACTAAGACTGGAATCTCATCAAGGCTGCGAGTCTGCAATTTTAATACTGAAGGCTCTGTTTGCAAACAGCAAGAGTCTGATTTGGCATAAAGAAACCAGCAATGATTCCACTATTAAATTATACCTGTAGGAGAATACAAGAAAAGGGAGGTGAAGGAATGGTGAGAAGGAGAAAGTAGGAACCTGTCATCAACCCAGCACTGAAGACACTGAAGGGAAAAGAAAAAAAATAGGGTCCATAAAATCAGAGGCTTGGGAGATGGGAATCCCAGCTTCTCACACATAGTTAATTTAGACTCGAAAAGGTATCAAAAAAGGAAATTCCCAAATCCTTGTATTTACCTATAACACAACATTACTGTGCTTCAAAGGTACCAGATGATTGAGGTGTTATGCCTTTGTGTGTTTTTCTGTCAATCCAAGTAGCAGAGCCTTCTCTTTTTATCTTGTATTTTAGGTAGCAGAACTGAAAAGTCATCAGATGCTAAAAATTCATTACTCAGCTAGGAAAGATGAAAACCAAGGACAGAAGAAATACTCTCTATCTTGTTATTAGTCCCCTGAGTCATCCGATTCTCATTGTACCACTCCTTATTTTTTGCAGCCTGCTTCTATACAACAAGCAATACTATTGAAAGTAGCTCCTGTGACTCATTCCTTGGGCTCACCCACCTGTGATTTGTGGGTGAGAGGAGCTACTATGACATTGCGTTCTTCTGGGGTCTCTCATTACATCTCACCAGGCTACTGTCTGCTTTTCAGCAGAAATTTTTTATATTTAAACACCTAAATTCTCTATTTTTACCAAGCATAGTACTACTAGTGCTTAAATAAAGACTGGTAACTAATGATTATGTGAATACGTTTGCTAATCAAAGTGCAACATCTCATTATCTTAACAATTTCCCAGGTAGAAGAGAAATAAGCATTTTCTGAGATCAGGAAAAACAATGAATAAAAATGGCAAATGATAGCAATAATATTTCTAAAAATTGGGAAAATACAATGTCTATATGGAAAAGGTACAATATCAGCTTCACATCTAGGAGAAAAAAAACTAACGACTACATGGATTATATTTTCCTGGGAAAGGTAAATGAATCCTTTCCCTTCCTTTTTAACTCATGAAATGTTAAAAACCACCTTCCTATTGATCTCCTCCTATTTTTGTTGGTTTAAGCTGTGACTACTTTCCAAAACTACTGAGCCACACATCAGAAACAGCCAGTAACAACTAGTATGAACATGCTTTCCTTGAATATTTTTTATTCTGTCTATGCATGTATTCTTTAATTGAGCTTACATTTTTCATAGTTCTCACTCCTTCAATAAAAACACTAAACAATGTCTCTCATTCATGCTTACACACCACTCAATTGGCACATTCTCCACAGATCTTATTCATCATAAAGTATATCCAATTATTATACATTTTAAATTCCTATAAAGCATCACGCTGATAGTCTGTAATGACCATAAGACACTACTATATCACTACATCTCTCTTAATGAAATACCCATGTTATTATTACCTCATGAAGGTTTCAGTACTGATACTGACCAACCCACTTGCCCACCCCACAAAGACCCCCAAAGCAAACCCTTGGCTATTGCAGTGCTTTATCTGTAAACCCTGAATGCTTCTTTCTGCTTGAAAGTGAACAGCAAAACTTTGGCATTTACTTGCTGTCTCTCCTTAGTAAAAATAAAAATGATATTTTAGAGCTCCTTCTAATCCCTATGATTCATATGTCAGACTCTCTCTGTTCATCATTTCAAGCAAGTTTTTTTATCCATTTCCAGGCCTAATGCTGAACCATATTCGAGGGGAATTGCTATCTTTTTATTTCTAATGTGCTAATAGGTGTTAGTAAAGAACGCCTGTGACAACCTTCATGCAATTCTTACTGTTGACTGGCAAGATGTCTATATAAACTATCTTCTTCTTTCCTCCAAAACATTTTAAAACCATGGAGACAACAGCAAGCCTTTCTTTTGTTCATCAAAACACATAATCACATAGAAAGAGCAAACTCTCCTGCCTATTTTTTTCCTTGGAGCCTTTAAAGTTTCAAATCAAAGCCACAACACATAGCTGACGAATAACATTATTGTGCCTACACAGCAAGAACACAGGAGGTACTGCATTACTGCAGTCTAGTCAGCCATCAACCACTATTTTAAACTTGTGCGTTCTGAAAACTGAGTGTCTATGACTGTGGTCATCCACAGCAGCCATAGAAAGTGACTTAGATCCATAGACAGAGACAATTAAAATTAAGTCAAATTTCCCAAGATCCACATGGGAAACGACTCGTCATCTTCAAGCCCATCTTTAGATGCCCAGATGTGTAATTATGCTTAAAGCTCCTGAGAAAACTGACTCAATCCCTCCGTCAAGAAACTTCCAGTTCACCTGATGTATAATAAATTCAGTTCAGAGATAGTTCAGGCTCTGCTAGAGGATAAACTTCTTGAACTATGCAATTTTTAAAACACAAGATTATAATGTGAATGACCAAAAGCAAACTATATTTTTCATAATTAAAAGATTATTCCATTCTCAAAGACAGGAAGCTCTTACTTGAAAAATAATGGTTTGCACCATAGCATTGCTTACACCTTTAAACAGTCAAGACTAAAGCAATACTACTATTTTCAGCAGAATTACCACTAATAGTGACCAGTGTAGGATCTAAAATATAATCTAGCATATCTGGTTTCAGCCATTAGTATACTAGGGTACACAGATATACTAGTCTGTTTTCTGCAAAGCTATCCAAGCAAATTCATCTATTTGTTGCACTCAGTCTAAGCCTACTTGCAAGTAAGATCGTGGGTGACTCAGCTTGAGGTGAACCATCACTACAGACCATCTGCTACAGCACATTCTGCTACAGCACATTCTCGCTGCTCAAAGGCCTAATTGTACTTACCCTCAGAAGCCCTAGCTAGATAAGGTAATTCAGTGAGACTCTGTTAAAGGCTAAGGTCTTTCACAAAACCCATTTTTGGCTGAAATTGTAATAGGGCTACAGTACACTGCTACGAAGGCCCCAGAAGGCAGTGAGCTAGTGTCAGGATGAGTCACTACAGAATAATTCTGTAAAAACCACGCACAGCTCAAACAAAAATCCAAACACACTGGGCATGGAGACTAAATATCTATTCTGCATCGATGAATGATGCAGATCTTGGTGTAAAATAAGCTTTGAATGCAATGAAACCATTAGTTCGTCAAGCCCAACAAGCTACAGTACAGAATAATTCTGGGGCGTTTGATACTTATTCTTGCTTGTCATGACATACTAAAATACACCACAGATATTCACTGATGAGTACAATAGGTTGCAGGTCTGCAGGCAGTGCAATTCAGAGTAGTCATCTACCAAAGCTGTACTTCCACTGATTCTTTTATGCTGAATCCCATTTGGAATTAGACAAGGATGAATTCTTCCCCCTCTAATAATTATTTATTTCTATGTATAATAAGCCCCATAATTTCTGATAAAGACTCTGTAATATACTAAGTTGTTTGCCATAGTTATTTGCATAAAAAGAAGTACAATTTTGTATAGAGCTCTTTATCAAAATAACTCGACTGAGTATCTGTTGTGTGAAAGGGTAAAATAATTTGGCAGAAAATAAACCCCCTTGCTTTCCAGCTGGTCCTCAGATATTAGAGCGGCTGGGTGTGGCTAGGCTTAGATTCTGAGTGATGCCCAATTTGCCACTATCAGTCCGGTCGCATTCAATATATTGAATAATCACAATTCTGGATGCACTAATAGTGCACTGCACCTTCAGTCTAATCGTGCTCACGAACTAGCACGGCCACACTGAGGGAGCTGGTTGCGTTCAGTGAGAGATTTACAATTAGCTACTTAAACAGTGCAGTTTATTAAAGCAACAGATACAGGTTCTTGTGGATTGCCAGTGATAAATACACTGTCTGCAAAAGCATGTGCAAATAATAAGGTATACAACTGCGTGACAAAGTTATGAATAATACAGCCTGGCTTCAAAGTATAAAAGTAAAAAGTAACTCTATATGGAGACTCCTAATTTTCCCGGGGAAGCACTGGATACAGTGCAAGTCTTACCCAAAGGCATCCCTATGGAGGGGAAGAAAGGTCCAGCCCATCGACCGGTCCCAGGAGTCGAGAGTAGTCAGCTGATGGGGTCTTCCTTGGCTCGTCCACGATGATGTCTTCCCTAAAGCCCCCCACTTTTTGGGTCATTTTTATACTATTTTTCACTTTCAAGGTGGAGCTTGAGTGACTCTAGTCATACATACCTTTATTGTTATTGGTGTAAATTTTCCTCGCTTCGCTTTTAAAGGTATATGCCACAAAAAATTCAAAGAGCATGCTCAAAGAGGTGTGGTCTCACTTTGGAGGGGGGTAGCATTGGAGGTGGAGGTGTGTTTTCATATTAAAATACATTATAATGAAGCAAAGTTCACACAAAGGACAGCATTTTGTCAAAAGATGACAGACCGTTGGCTCAGGGCAGCAAGTATGCAGCTTATCAGTTTTAAGTACCACCTAGTTCCCATCTCTGCTGGTGTTATGACAGAGTTTGGCCGCAGAATCTCCACTCTGCTCCATCCTCCGTCAAGCAATGTTGTCACGGGAACTGCTGTGGAGTGAATTCCTGGCATACCACATGCAGCTGCATCTTACCCTGAAAGTCCATTTTTCCTTTATGTGTGAGCAATGCTACATTTTTAAATATAAGTTTAATTTCTAAATCATATTCAGTAATTATCCCACAGTATCATTAACATCATTAATGCTAAACAGTTAGGAAAAATCTCTTGGCATTAAGGAATGAGGTATAGAACCAGGATAGGTACTAACAGTTTTGGTTTTGCCACCTTGTTTTCAGAGATTTTTATCTTGGCATATGCAATATATTGGAACTCAGTCAAGGACTGGGTTTTTTCCTCACAATCCATTGCACCTCCTGCTTGTAGGTGACTGGAATGCTATCACCCAAATTGGTCTGTAATTCATCATCTCTACTGAATTTACAGCACAGATAATTTTGCTGCATAAAGTCAACGTGATACACACCTAAATGTGGATAAAAATATGAATAGTAATTAGCACACATCTATGGGTTTGTATTCTTTATCATCAAGTAGCCTGCAAACTCATGTTAAGCATATTTTAATCAGGTAAAGACAACTAAATGATTTGCTTTTGAAAGATTTCAAGAAAGCAAGAGAACAAAAATGGTGTTTTAATTCAAGCAGCTTGCTCACAAAAACGAATGTACAAATATCAACATCAAAAACTTACTTGCTTTCTATCAATATATGAACTAGCAAAATAATTCATCAGTTTTTCCAAAATTTCACAAGGTGAAATTATCTTAGCATTATTTTTTTTAAATTTCTGCCTTTTTTTTTTTTCTGAAGCACAACAATGTACAGCCTATAGAGAATTCTATGCATTTGAAATGTTTCTCTGTGTGGACATTTTACTTGTAAAAACATTTAAGGAATGACTCCATAAACCAGATAACACAATCACATCATCCTATTTATTATAATCACAACATTCTATTAAAAGGTTAAATTCAGATACCATTCCCCAAGCTGATTTTGCTAATGTAGCCATCCTTACATAGACACAGTCAGTAATTCTGCATTGAAAAGTGACTGCTTTTTCAAGTAGTTTTTCACTTGCTGCTTTTAGAAGCAACACTATGAAATAAAAATAACAAAAAACATCTCTCTTGCTTTTATAACAACATAATGAAAATGTTGGCCCATAAAACCTTATTACGACAGACAATTTATGGGCATTCTTAATTTTTACAAGCTGTGTGAAGGACTCTTACAGGTCTTTCTAAGTGCTTGCAGGAACATGACTTAACTGTGATAGATCTACCCATTTTGCACACAAACAAACTTCCAGGTTTTCTGAGACACAGTCCTGGATAGATGTCTGGGTATAATACACGCTTTTTGCATAGACACACAAATATATAAAGATATATCTATACATATATATAGATATATATATATGAGCATATAGACATATGTATGTATTCTTTAACTGGAGAGCATCTCCTCTTGATTTGATCATTTTCATATGGATGCTTTTGTGGGTAATAACAGTAGTATAAGATGTTATTACATACATTTTCATTATTATCATCATGATCCTTAGACAATAATATTCCCATGTTTCCTAGTAATAAATAGTTTTGAGTTCTAGCTCAGATTTATTTGCTACATACACACTCCTAGCACATTAAAGGAAACCTGCTACTCTCAACATGAAGTTTTGAAGAGTTCAGATCCATCCAGGATAGAGACAGGGAAGTAGATTAATTGAACTAAAATGACAGTTTTGCTGTTCCAGTGGGTTTTTTAGTCATGCTTAGAAAGAATTACTGCCTGAGTATTTGAGTGAGAAAATCTGCGCAGGGAAAGAAACCCCGAACCCTCCTATGCTTTTTCTTTCCCCCTGCAGTTGATAGAGTTAATGCCTCAATCCAGAAGTCGTATACAGTGACTACTGTATTCATATTCTAACACAATCTTAAAAAAGTATGATGTCTATTCCAGTAAAAAAAATTATTTTTCCAAATAGTGTCTCCTGCTATAAAAATAACCATAGTCTGTCCCATTTGAAATCCATAGCACACAAGGTAAGGCAGAGAACAGCAATTAATATGGATCATTTAATAGGATGCCATGCTGTACTAACTTATGGGAAATAAAAGTCTGCTCTTCAGAGACTAGTTTTTGTTCAAGTAGTTTCTAAAATCATGAAGACATTTTGTTCATTTGTAAAACACTTTCCTTCTTTGTGCCAGAATGATTCATTAGCAAAAACATTCCAAAGTTTTAAAATTCAAGTATAAAATTATTCTTGCTGTTCTGTACAGGACAAACTTCTATAAATATTTTCTATGTAAGGATTACCTTTTCCATTACAAAAATTGCAACTGTTACCAGAGTACGAAAAAAGTAGGCTTAGCAACTACATCTATTTCAGAGGAACTCCATACTCATTCATAGCACTCATAGCATTCATAGCAAGAGATATACCCACATATATAAATGCAGACAATGATATAAAAGTATGCAAATAAGTGAGTAAATATATTATTCTAGTTAATAAATGGAAAGAATTTTGTGCGTATGATGATTCTGACTTGAATTAGCTATAATGTTTGCAGCTGTCTTGCAGATCACCACAGACATCTCAGTCTTAGCTTCTTGGGCACAGGCAACCAGCTACAAAAGCAGATTACGTATGTTTCAATAAATTTCTACAGCCCCAATTCAGACTCAGTTGCAGAGTGCAGCGATGGTTTTCCTTTTTTGCTGCTGCTATGGCAATTCTTATCTTCATGTACTGGCCTATAGGCTAAATTCGTAACTTGCTGAACAGGCTAAACCAAGATCTGAAATGCACAAACTCTGAAATAAAAATATTGCCATCTTCAGATAATTTACTTCTGGTAGTAAATTAAGTATTCCCTTCACTTTATTTACAGGACAAAAACACCCCTATGTAAGCCCACTCCAATGTGAGAGAAACATCAAAAATTCCTATAATCAAAGCATTCCAGCAATGTCTCCTCCAGAACAGATGACTGTGAATTCCCCACAGCACTCAGTTAGAAGAATTTTCCTTTTGAGCATTCCCTTACATAAGGTAGAGTGGAAACTTTAAACATATGAAATGCACTTTTACTCTTACCAGAAAAGACACTGGGAATCTTGGAAAGAAAACTTTTGACTGTACGAATAGGAATCCCATTTTTCTCATCTTGCATGCGGGCTATGACGTCTTCCATCTGAACATAGGTAAAAGAAAGAATAAAGAAATCCAGAATTATTTCCTAAAATAAATTCTCCAAGAAATCCTACATCAATCTCTCAGAATGACAAATCCACTCTCACTATTTCTTTTTAAACTTATAGTTAATATTTTGTATTTTTATTGAACAGGCTAAAAAAATTGCAAGTAATTTATTCTTGGACAACATTAAAAAATTGTACATGCTCAAAGTCACTTGAGAAAGAAATACCAACTGAGAACAGAGAGATTTAGTTAAAGTAGTTAAAAGAAGTAGTTAAAAAACATTGCTGGATATAAAATATGTGTTGATTGTCTTACTGGCATTGTACCACATATAAAAGCAAAATAGATTCATGCAGCCTTCTAGGGGATTGATACAGTTCTCAAAAAGTCTGTTCAAAAAAAAAATAGAGCTTTTAAGTTCAAACCAAACATTCATTTTTCTCTTTTGAGAAGAGGAAAAAAAATACATGATGCAATTTTTCATCCCTGGAGACAGCAGAGACAGAAACGTAAGACTTTCTGCAGGTAAACGAGTGGGTATAAAAATGTTTAAAATCACTTTGCTGTATTTTTTTAATATTTTTACATTAGTTCATTTTTCCCGACTCAATTCTTTAGGCTAATTTTGCCTGTGTATTTTATAAGTTATACCTAATACAAAGGTTCACTTTCATGCGAACTATGAACAGCAAGCCCTTTTACTGGAAAACAGAAAGAATATTTAGATAGAGTCATCGGCTGACAATGCTATTTTTTATTCTTGAGCATTTTGTAATTGACCTTTAAACATTAGATAACTTCCATTTTCTCTTTTTGAATATCTAACTCCTCAAAATATTCAATGATATCATGATAAAATGAATTACAACTATCCTTCCTTTTTCTTAAATCATCAATATACTCCATATGAAAAACCCTGTGTGACAGAGCATCTTATATTACTTCATCAGTCAAATCACCTCTGTCCCCCAATAGGTTCCCAAAGAATTTGTGGCTGGGTTGTGTTAAGAAAAGAGGCTAACAGACAAAATTCTGTTATACACCTTTTTTCACAGAAGTCAGATGACCCAAATTAGCAAACACCATTAATTGGCCCAATGGGAAGTTGTATAAAGCCAGGAAAGGGAAAAGAAGCAGGAGTCACCAGTGGTGTACGTAGGTAAAAAGAACAAAAATCCATGTCAAAAATGAGACCAAAATCAATTAGCTTGACTGCTCATGAAAAACATGTTTATACAGAGAGTATCTGGAGGTTTGCATGCTGCATGTACTTATGGATCATACATTAACAACCCAAGGAACAAAAATCCAGTGGCATAGTCCAAAATATAAAGTACATACAAGATGGAGATACTGTTAGCAAGATGTGGAAGACCAAGTATATTGCTCCGAATCCAGGAATGTACAAATGTCACAAAAGAAAAGAACCGATGTTCACTGTAATGAGTTTCATCTGATATGGAATTTAATTATTTAAATAGAAAAGGCTATTAATAATATTCTGAAGAAACTGTCAAGCAGACAAACTGCTGTCTATGAAATGGAATCTGTCCCTACATTTATTATCCATATAATAAAGGGAGGCTTGTTCCAACCGCTTCTAAATTCAGTTGGTAAACTGTCTTACTGAGCCTTTAAATGAATAAGAAGTCACTCAAATTCAGGTGAATATCTTTGCTTTATCAATTAAGTAAATTATGACCATAGATGCATGGTCTTCTATGGAAAGGAACAGAAGTAAATTTGATGATAAATTCCATGCATGCAGTGTAAGCTTATAAGAATATTGCTAGAACTGCAGAATGCATAAATGTGTGTTACACTGGGACAAAATTTGGAAGGCAATTCATACATAAGGCAATGTGATAAAGGTATTTTTGCATTATAATAAGGACTACTAGAAATGTAGGACACAATCCTGGAACATGACATTGCAGATAATATGCAGTTACCTCTTTCTCAGGATCACACAAGAGTGCAAACGTTTAATGCCTAGCATTCCTAGTGCTGTCAGTAATCAGTCCTTCAAGGGTACATGGAATAAATTGTTAACTGACATTCACATATGCTTTCCTAAACTTGCTTCATGGATAAGATTTAATCTAAACTGTATAAAACCTAACTCTGATTGGAGCTGTAGCTTTGAGGGAGTTCTCTGGCTTTGATTAGCAAAGCGAGCTCTAGGATGTCTGCACTTCAAAATTATACATTCCCTTGCCTGTTTAGCTCAGATTATTGTTCCATGTCAGAAGCAAATACTCCCTGTGCAAACGGCAGCTCCCACTCCAGACAGCTTCATTGTGAACTGCCTGGTTAATTCAGTGTACAAAGATTACTGCATAAGTGAGTGGGAATGTTCTGAAACAAGATACAAAACACAACAGCAGACTCCTGATAAGATACCGTTGCCCTGGGATTCTGTATGTTATCTGCTAGAGTACAAAATTCTTCTTTGTCTTGTCCCTTTTTAAGCACAAATCTAAAAGGTCACTTGTGTTTTGTGGTTATCTTAAACATAAGAACTCAATAAAATGAAGGGCAAATTAAAAAAAAACAAACCAACAATCAAACACACCAAAGATTCAAAACCATCTAACTCAACATATGCAGGTGCACAGTTTAACTTTCAATATATGTAGTTCCTATTTCTGTTATAGCTGCTTTAAATTCAGCAAATGTATAATCTCATCCACTGAAAAACATCTCAATTATATTTGGGAAGCAGCACTCCAGGCACTTGTCTGTCATTCATCACCAATGACCTAAGACAATGAAAAGGGCAAATTAGTTTGATTAGAATAATGAAAGAAAAATTTAATCTAATTTTGCTCAAGAAGTCTAATCTGGGAAACACGAGCTGCTGCCCGATATAATAATTTTCCTTTCTGATGTATCACTGTTTGCTTCTGAGCCACCTGACCCGATGCTCAAACGTGAAATATAAACTCCTCCACTTCGCCTCAGAATTAGGCTTTCACAGTTCTGTTTTTATGGGCTTATCTGCCTAAACCTGACTGGCTCAGGTCACACAATGGGATCTTTTTTAGCCCTAAGCCTTCTCAAAGAACACGGAGAAAACAAATCCACAAACAGCTGCCTCCTGATCACTCTTCAAATGAAGCTCAATGTGCTTGAGAAAAGGAACTTGTAGAAGGACATCTTTTAGATTTTCAGTTATCATTATGCACAATTAACAGGGAAAGGGTAGCTAGAAGGAAGTTCACAGTGCAGCACAGATTCTACAGGAGCACTTCTAAATAAATACACTTTAAAAAATGCGCCATTTATTTACCAGTGAGGCAATTCTAACTGGGACAAAACTTCACTAATCTTCTGATGCATAGGCACCTCAGACCAAACTTATAATATTAATATTTAAAACATCACTCATCTCCTTGTGAAAGATAATTTGCAGTCTTCATCTTGACATGTAAGGACTCTGTGAAATCTGTTTCAAAGACTGACTCTGACAACAGTGACAATGCATCTTATATGAAGCAAAAAGAAAGATATCAATATCCTGTAATAGAAAGGTTACAGGATATGGGAGCCATTGAATAATGACTCTGCTCCAAACATGCTGGGAACTATGCATGGAGACACGCATAAATTACCTCACCTCAGGGGCAGAACCCATGAAGAACTAACAAGCCAACACAGTCAGTAGCATCTGGCCTTGGGGAAGAGAGATTAAACATTATCAAATGGGAAGTGAAGGTGATGGTTTCAGTCCTGTGTATTGCTAAAAGTCCACTGAAAGACTAGGCTTATTAGGCTTCTCTTCTTCTTTGATATGACCATAAGAGGTTTCTGCCATATAAGGTACAATTAACCCCCCTTCTATCTTTAATCATCAGTCACTACCTAAAGGTATCTGTCTTTCTCCATTACTGACAGTGGAAGTCTTAACAAGAAACCAGGACTAGTATCCTTTAGCTATTTACAGCTACATGAAATGAATTCAACTCCTAGAAGCAGAATTTTTATGGTTCCTTAGATTTCACTCCATGTGGTTTGGGAAGACTCTGATCTTTCAATTTCTAAATCTAAATATGAATTTCATTGCTAATCATCCACACATCTTGCAAAAATTATCCCCTTGTACCATAATTCAGCATCACTGATTCTTAAGAAGTAGGGTTTTTAATTAATTCAAAGATGACAAAAGTCAAAAGCTCAAAAAGTTTGTCAGTGCAGTACAAGAGTATTTTCTTCCCTTAAAAACAAAGCTAAATAAACTCCACATAAAGGTGGTCACTAGATACAAGGATTCCAAGACTGAAAAAAAAAAGCAATGATCTGGAACTAACTAAAGTTCAAGAGATGCATTTTAATGCTTGAAACCTTGACCTACCTACACATTTACAGGTATCTCAATTCCATTTCTATTACTAAAACTAATTTCAGTGCCAGGGAATTAAATGTATATCCAGGAATACTAGAATGAAACTAAGCATAATTTTTTACTCGGTTATGGTACCTCAGAACAGCAAATTGCTGTTGAGTGTACTGGGGTCCACCCACACTACAGCTTTGTTAATTTTACTTAAATATTTCCTCTTCATTTTACCCAAAGACAGGGGCGGAATAATGCAGTGGAACTAACTACAAAACTCATCCAAACTTGTTAACAAAGTACACCAAGTTACAATACGTAATAATTTCTTACACTGTTCACCAAGTTTCCCTAAACAATTTTTTCCTTCCCTAGTTAAACACATTACTGAGTCCAAGGTCACTAGTGCAGCTGGCCAGCAGTTGGAAGAGGCTTTCCTTAGCCAGCCCCCATACAGAGACACACATGAAGCAACAAGCTGCACTGCTTGTTTTCAAGGTAATGGCAATTTTTTTCCATTTTCCAACACTTGCTAACTACACAGAATATATTCTCATCTCGTTAGCATTATACTGATAATAAATTACCTGTAACTGCTCATCCTTTCAATAGCACTCCTCTCTTGAAACTCCATTGTATGACAAATGCTCTGCCTCACGCTGCCAATTGTACTGCAAATTTTCTGTTGAGACCTCCATCAGCTAAAAAGCCTGTAATTGCAGGATGTAGACAATTCATAAGAAAGTATTTTGATGTGGTTCATTGAGGCAAAAAATCTGTATATTTACATGAATGGCTAAACTTCCCCATCAGAGTTACAGTTTAGGAGCCTCTGACTCTCTCCCTTCCCATGTGAGCTGCTCTTTGCCAGGACTACACATGCCAACAATCACTGCAATATCCTTCTTTAATTGAATCATTATAGTGCCACCGGAGAGCTGCCCAACCCAGTGAACCAGCGGGCATTGTTCAGCTAGTCAAGCTGCATCACAGAGAAGAAAAGAGCACAAAATACAGGAACTATAAATCCCGTGAGGCTGCACTGACAAGCAGAGATACAGGCAAACTGATTGCCAGACAAAATATGTCAGTGTTGCTCACAAACTAAAGCAAATCATCTCAGGTCAGCAGTGCTGACAACTCTTTTTCTAAATCAAGTGTGTAGAAATGAGATGGTTTGACATCTCTGTATCAAAGATTTTAGCATTTTCCATTTAATGTAGAATTGGGTTATTTCAACTCTTCATTCCTAGTTGGGATGAAAAAAAGACAAGTTTAAAACATTCACAAGTCCAGAAAAGCAAATTTAGACTTTTTTACTACAGTACAGTGCTGAAAGATGGCTTAAACCATGTAAGATTAAACAAACTGTTAATGACAGTCATGCATAAACTATCTGAGCTTGCTAAAAAAAAAAAAGCTGTCAGGCAATATTGTTCTCTGGTCTACCAATACAGGGAGCTGCCCTAAGCTGATGAACACTAAATTAGAGAATAACTTAATGAAAAGAATACAAGAATGACCAGTCTCATATTTTCAGAACCTCTACTTGCTGAACTGACACCATAAAATTAAATGTCAAATCAACACAAAAGTTTCCAATCATATTAAATGGATGCAATGGAGACAGGTTGAAGAGCCTCATTTACTATATACACCTATGATGCCGACTCGTCTGCCTCAAGTTCCTTTCCTTTTGCAGTATGAAGTCACCGGTGTGATCAAATAGTTCATTCTCTCTCCTCAGACAGAATATTTGTGGAAAGCCAAAGATGTTTTGGCTTTGCATGTAGCACAAAACTCTGTATTGAAGCACTGTCTGTCATCACTTTTATATCTGCATTTGTAATTTTTAATTTGTGAATTTCTAATTAAAAATCAAATTTATTTGCCCTATTTATCTGTACTGTGTCAGATAGAGCAAATAACTAACGTTACAAATTGGTTATAAAACAAGGATGGCATTACATATATATTAGCAGCTTGTGCTAACATTAAATGAGTGCAGGGCAAACTTTCGTCATTCGTTAAGAATAATTTAAGTTATTTTGAATTTATTTGAAAAACGATGCCAGTTTCATGCAATTATTATTGAGACCTGATTCTTTTCTAATTAGACAAACAGTCCCACTGGGCTTGTCCTTGCCATCAACACTACATGTTCACCACTGAACTCGCATTAATACATTAGACTCTGCACACTTTGCTGATTTAGAACTGTGCTTTTGAAATGATAATTTTAAGCACATTCTTGTGTTACTGATGCATCAAAAATGCTTAATCAACAAACCCAGTATTTCATGTTAAAAGTGCTTGTAGTTTAATACAAATCATACAAGTAGTTCTTTTATGCTTTTAATTCCTGTGCCTTGCCCATTTTCAGCAGTTATACCAAGTTCTGGATATCAATACCTGTGGAAGCAGAGAGTTCAAGGGACAATGAATGAACATGCACTTACAGAGATGCAGCTAGGCTACTATAAAAGAAACAGTATCCACGTTTCAGTAGTGATGAGCTATCTAATAATAAAGTTGATGAAAATAAATCCCTTCCTAGATATGTTCTCTCAAAGGCAAAAAAAAGTGCAATCTTTATGTAAAGTTTACTGAAATCACACAGAATATGCAAAACCAGTTAAAGTTCTTAGCAGCTCAGATACTGATAACTACTCCACAGCAAAGAATTTTCTACAAAGTTACTTTACAAGGTTTTACTTGGAAGAGAGAGTATCTGAGCAAGAAATACAGTTTTGGAATTAAAAACGCTGAAAAATATAAACAGTCTACTGAAATAGAACTTAGTTGACCTCTTTTTAATACTTTATGGAAGATGGATAACTTAAAAGCATATTTTGAACTTCTGTGATTAACCTGTAATCATGTGGCCTGTTTGGAAGCTACAACTGTCGGTGATCCCTAGATAAAGAATGGATAAAGGTTAATTCCCATCACATAAAACCATCCAATATTGAATGGAAAAATCTTGAAGATACCATATAGTACATTCTGTAGATAGTGATTTATGCCAATAAGTTATTCTTTTTTCTCCCTTGGATTGCTAATGTTCAACTAGTGGTTTGATGCACCAAGATATCACATAATATGACCTTTTTCTCTGCCTCATACAATGGGTAAACTGTAGATCTCCCAGTAATGTTCCATTTCTACCACCACTCTACTGCGATTTCTTGCTGTGCCTTCTTCGGATAAGTTGAACTGAAAGCATTTAATTAATACTGAATCACGCCAAGAAAAAAGCACTGCTCTATTCTAATTCAGAAAAATAGCCCATGTTTGCTTCTGTCAGTAAAGCTTTTGAAGAATTCAGCATGTCAGAACTATGTCAACAAACCCATAACACAGCATGGGCTATTAGTTCCATTGTTTTCAATTAGATTTTTTTTTTTGTCTCACCTAAGAGTCTTACATCTAAATATATAGGACATAAATCCAGTTCTCTGCATGTGTATTAATGCTGTATGGCCGGACAGTGAACAGCAGACTTGAAGTAGTTTCTGAAAGCTACGCAATTGGTATTACAGAAAAACCATGTAACTTTGGGGGAATATATCATACTGATGCAGCTTTGGAATCAAGAAAAGGTTACAGAAAATGCTATTCTAACTATATGAAAAATCGGGTAGGTGGCAATTCCAGCTCCATGGCCTTCATGAAATTTAAAACAATAAAAAAACTTATTAAGTAAGGATGAAGGTTGTATCGTTTAAATTAAGCACTTGAAAAATAATTCAAATATTCTTTAAAATTGTTTTATACTACTAATACTTCATAATTCATTTTTACTCTGGCCTTTCAAAGCCAAGAAGCATTCTCTGTATTTAGGAAATGTCACAATCAGACACGGAAAAGAAAAATCTATGCACTCATGCAGAATTTACCACTTCAAATGGATGGCTTTCACGGTTAAATTCCAGATAGAAAAAGAAAAGCACTTCCATTTATTTATATGTTTTTCTTAGAACTTAGAAATTATTAATTAGAATTAACTAGAAATACAACATTCTCAAGCCTTGAACACTAGTGTTGCACAACCAGAGAAAGCTTACCCGAAGGAGTTAAAAAACACATCCAGACAGTGAAATTTCAAAACAAAAGAAGTCAATGATAATTTTGGAAATTGTATCTCTGCTTTTCAGTAAAATTAATATTTCATTACAGGTGTGAAACGTTGGTTAGAATGACAGAGGAAAAGGAAGCATTACTACGGGTACTTGATAAGGAAACAGCTTGATGAAGAAGGTCTTGGTGAAAGAATTTACATTAATAGAGGGATTTCTGTAAGAATACATCATGCAGAATATTTGTTTTTAAGCAACTAAAATTATAAATAACATTTATTAATTTGTCAGGCCATTACTTGGGCTTCTAAACTGATCTTTCAGCGATAGAAATAATGTTTCTTAGGCAAAATGCTCATTTTTGAAATAAGGTCTTTCAAAACCAAGATGTTTCCTGAGTTATACTGATAGCTTGTGATATGATGGTTCTGACATAAAAAACGGAGTCTCCTGCATATTTCCTGTATATTTCAGGCAAGTTCAACTTGAGGTCCCAAATGCACTTTTCAAAACAACATTACAAAAATGCTGAAAAGGTTTGGATTTTTTTCCAAGAAGGTACAAAAGCAAAATGTCAAAACTCAACTGAAACAAACAAAAAAAAAACCAACCCCAGAACATATTCTGGTACAGGCTAAGATTTTAACGAAGAAAACACAAGCACACGTTTTTGTAGGAAATGCAGAACAAATACTAAGTTAGCTTATACATATCTAACTCAGATAAAAAATTAAAGTGCATTTTGCCTTCATAAAAAATACTAACAAAAATATGAGATACATAATAGAGCAGAGTCATGATATATTCATGTACCCAAAAAACAAGTGACATTCCTCAGGAGAATACTTGCATTTAGTGCAAAGTATTGTTGTTTAAGTCTAAAGTCCACAAAAACAGATGTTTTCTAAATTGGAACAGCTTTCTTACATCATCAGTTACTAATGATTTTAAATCTTAATTTGTCTGGTTGGAATCTCTTTTTCTCACTTGTCAGATGATCTCAAACATTACAAAGCAACATCACAGCAGCAGATCATTTTAGAAGCAGCTATTGCCAAGCAAGGAGGAGACCTTTTTAAAAATATGCAACACCATTATTCTTCAAATGCTGAAAGGAAACAAGTAGTTACAAGAAATGTTTAAACTTACATTGACAGAAATAACATTTCAGGGTAAACAATGATATGAAAATGGAATATGAATTTAGAAAATGAGCCTGTTTATAATAGCTGATGAGGACGCTGACCAAAGCAGAGGATTACTTTTCCATTCACAATGAAATGGCAAGGGGGAATGCTATTATCATTGAATCATAGAATAGTTTGGGTTGGGGGAGACCTCCAAAGATGATCTAGTCCAACCTCTCTGCGTTAAGTAGGGACATCTTAAACTAGATCAGGTTGCTCAGAGATTTGTCCAGCCTGGCTTGAATGTTTCCAGGGATGGGACATCTACCATCTCTCTGTACAACCTGTCCCAGTGTTTCACCAACATGTGGAGAAGAAAAGGTCGATATATTCTGGTGATTTCTGCAGTGCTTTCTGCCCTGCGGCAGGGAAAGACTGAAGAATGCAAGCTGGTTGTCTTCTAATATTTCAGCATCTAGGGAACTGAGATACTGTATGAAACCTAAATTTCTAGCTCTTTTCCTCTGAGGTATCAAACTCCACTAAATACAGAAATACAACTGCTACCATCAAAACAGATTTTTACTAGTAATTTGTAAATCATGCTCTTGTAAAAAATTGTTCTTAATAATTGTATTACAGTATGGTAAGATTTCAGTATCAATTTTATTTGGCATTTTTTTAAAAAATGGGCTACTGATGCAATACAGTAATGTAGCATTATATGACAGATGGATTGGTTTCACAGTAGTCTGTTCACCCTCTGTTACACAACTTATTTGAAAACAAATATTTTACCTAATCTGAATAGACAAAAACTAGACAGTTGTGGATAATTTCACTGTGTTGGTTCTTAAAGCATGTCTAATTCATCCATTTTCAATTTAAGAAAAGAAACAAATGAATTACTGAAGTACAATTCTGCCAACTGAACAATACAGAAATAGAACAGCTAAAGTCCATAGAAATACAATCATGGTACATATTATATGCAAAAAACGTATCAAGAAGAGTACTGAAATAAATGAAATTCAGCATTTCAATAATTTTCTATAAGATTTAGCTACCAGCATTTCAGTAACACCAGTATGTTTGCCTTTCTCATTAAAAATCTTATAATATCCTTTGAGTCAGTAGAAGTTCCAGGCCTGTTCATCTTTTTCTACTTTTGAGAACATCACACACACACACACCAGTAACTTTCATGCTAAAACGCAAACCTACCTAATATAGTTCTTGCTAGTAGCAATTCAGGAACTGCAGTGCAAACTATAAGCTTATGTAAGACAAGCAAGGTATACAAATATTAGCCTGCCATTCAGTGACAAAATGAGGAATTTCTTCATGTCAAGCAACATTTGTTCATCTCTCATTAACTACACAAATTAATCAAGCTTCCCATTAGAATGTGAAAAAAATCCCAGGTCATAGGTGTTCATATTCAGCAAGGAGTAATAACAAAAGAAGTTCCACACACTTTTTCTGGGGGAGAAAAAAAAAATATTGGGGGGAACCTATGTGGAAGGTAAAAGCTCTTTTTTTTTTTTTTTTTGCAGTGAGTTTTACAGTTTGGAAATACATTTTAATTCGAATGGGGGAAAAAAACCACAAAATGTGAGTATTTGCTATGAAATAAAATTATAAAAACAAATATTTCAGGTAAAATAACTATTTGAAAAAAAGTATTTCTGTAATCTATTATGGAAGAGTATAATTAAAGAGTAATTAAAACAATGAAAGGTATTTTGCAAAGAATGTCAAAACTGCCACCATTTGAGTTATAATTTCTCAGCATTTCCAAAATTATTCTAGTACGGGATTCTATTTATATGAGCTTGATTCTAAGATGAATTTAAAATCCTATTTTCCTCAGAGTGAATGATTTTATAATATTCAGAAAATCCTGGCATTCTCCTAAAAATTACTAAAATGATAGCAGCAGAGTAACTTCATTAACAGAATGTAGCCCATTGCTTCCTTTAGCAGTTATTCAGGAGGAGAGAGTTAGTCAGAATTTTGATAAGGGTTTTTGATTCTACACAGTGAATAGACAAAAGAGAAATGAGAGTTCCTTGTTTGAAAATGAAAGCTAAGCTACCCATACTCTTTTATCAAAGCACGCTTTCCCAGGAGCTTTCTTAAAAGGAATCTCTGATAAAGTGCAATAGTGCCAGTCCATCAAACTCCATTAGCGCATTTAATTCCATCATACATAGTTAACTTAAACACACAGACACACAGTGAGACTTGGCTTTATCTCTTAAAGTTACCTGATGTCCAGAAGCCCTGCCCATCCCCATTAAAAAAGGACCTAGTTTTTTCTCAATCCCACTCAATATTGCTGTATTTTCCCAACGAACCTCTACCATGTGTTGGTACAGGATCAATTTCAATAAAGCCTTATTCATCAAAGCACTTAAACAGTTGGTAAACTTTAAGGCTGAAAATGAAAGTAACTAAATACCTAATTCACATTAAAACACAGTGGACTGACATGTCAAAAGACAGCGGATGACACAAAGAAGAATGTGTACATTCCAGTACTTTGTGAAATAGGAACCCATTCCAATGTGACATTTCCTAGTTTATATTTTGGCTGGTTGCAATATAATTAGCAAACATAGAACATATTTTGTGATACTTCCTTTCAGTTGTATGTAGCAATTACATTGGCTCTAGCACTTCACTGGACTTGCTCTGAAGGGATGAATGAAATTAAAAACTAACTCCTGTCTTATTTAATTTTGCTCTGTTAAAAAAAATAAATTATTTTTATGAATTTATGTTATATTTCTACAGAATATCCAACTATAATTTCCTTACAGATAAAGGAAGTAATTTCATTGAAAAAGGCTATTTTGCCATCAAAACAGTAGCTTTTGAATTCTGATGATTTAGACACTTTAAAGCAAATCAGGTCTGAATGTTCTGTACTTGTCCAATTCAGTCAGTTTGACATTTACTGTATTTACATTTTATTTTCGTTTGTAGTCAAATCCCTTTTCATTAGAAATATCCTGTGTCTTTATTGTCAAATCATGTTTGTGCCACAAAAGAAAGTAGAACAGCAGTCATTAACAGATTTGAAATATATGTGCTCTGAAAATTGTGAACGATGCCTATAAACCATTTGTTTAGCCTATCTGACACACAATCTGGAAAGGAAATACTATTTCCTTATAAATCAGTTTTGGTATTCACATACATATGCACACAATGAGAACAGAACAATATTCAAATCAGACGCACTGTAATTTAGAACCAAAAACTGAAAATAGATTTAAGAACCACCAATTCATTTGTGCAATTATTTTTTACTCTGGAAAAATTTAGGCAAAATACTGCATGAAAGAATTAATTGAGAAATGTATGTTTCAGCCAAATTTTATTTTGCCAGAAGGACAGAATCATTCTCGGTATTAGTTACGGTGGGCAGAATATATGACACAATGCATAATGGAAGTCTGGATGCCATACACACCTTTCTTTTAGCCATAAGTTTGGACAAGGCATCTCAACTCAATCTCAAATCTCTCAGCTGATGTGGACTTGGTTAATTTGAAGAGTTGGAAGAGTCAGAATCTCTGTACTACATCCAGCTGGATCAAACTGGTAACTTGAATGTGGGTCTTGGAATTCATGGATCACAAGTTTCATAGAAACTTACTCTCAGAACAGAGAAGCTTGATTGTAATAAAGCCATTTCTCACTCAAAAAATCCCAACTGCTTTTGAAGAGCAGTTTTTCCACCAGTAGTTTCTCTGTCTTACCAGTTTAAAGGATGGAAAATAACAGGGTTTAACAACCAGTGCACTACTTCACATAGTCCTGTATCTGTGCTAGAGAGCACTTAGGACCCATTTCAGACTCCAAATATATTAGAGATTAATAATTGCTACAAGAAATAGGATACTCAAAAAAACATATGACCCTATACAGAGGGATTACCCTGCAAGAGACATCTACACTAGTAAGAGAAAATACAATAAATAGAGGCAGTCTGCGAGCACCTACCCCTCCCAAGAAAGAAACACAGATTCATACTTTTGTCTGAAAAGAGTATATCACACAACTATTCTTTACCCAGGCAAAATTAAGAAGCTGCAGACGACATGTACAAATACAGTAAACCATAATTCTGTTCTGATCAATTGTTTCAAACAAGGTGGGAGAAAGTAAAATACCTAAACACACCAATGGTGGTAAGATTCCTCTGGCATTTGGAAAAAACAGAGCAAGCTGCATTTGCAGAGGGATTACTTGACTTGGGAGTCCTTGGTTTTCTTCTCCAATTTGCCACCAACTGCAAGTCACTGCAATCTCTGGCTGAGAAATCCAAGACACAACTAAAGAAACCACCATTAACAAAACAGCTTTCTAAATACTTCTGATTTGTTGGAGCACTGTAACACTAGATAAAATTAAAGCATTCACATTTTCCACAGACTGGAGTTTTTTTCCATTTCAGTAATCTGCAGAGTCATGACATTTTTTTCCATGTTATCTTTTCTCAGAGGCATGAATTAAAGCCTACTGTAGTCATCGCAGGCATTTCCTTTGATATTTTGGGAATAAATCCTAGTACCTCTAGGCACTGCTCTTCTAAATATTAACTGCTTTATGACTGTCACAGCATATCTCCTCTTTTCCTATGAAAAGCTGAACTATTCATCAAGTTCTAGAAATTAAATTTAGGAGGTTGCATGCCATTCACCAAATTGCAGCCCTACTTTTGCAGAGTAGATATTTATCCCAGTATTTTTATACAGTACAGATACACATATATATGTACATGTATGTATCTAAGTGTGATTTTTTTAATCTTGTATTATAAAAAAACCAAACCTTATAAACTTTGATGCAAAAGGGCTTGCTTGGACATGCTGAAATACTGATTTTAGACTTCTTATCAAACTATTTGCTTACCATTCTAAATTCTAAGTTATATTTATGAATTCATGCAGTAATCACTAGCACATTTAAGTGTACTTTCCAAACAAAATACATGCAAGAAATGCCCAAACACACATTTATGTCTAAGGCTCATTAGAAATAGATAGATCAATTTGCACCTTGTCCCAAAAGGGACAAAAGGCAGTGATGGTATGCTTTACCTCCTTTTCCTTGTTATGTCAGTTAGGCTTAGTATCCTGTCAGAGCATCCCCACTGTGGATTCTAAAGCATCTCAAGAAGTTGTAACAACCAACTGGAAAGTGTGAATCAGAATTTTTTCAAGCGCCTACACAGCGAAATGAGTTAATACTACCAAAGAACTAACAAAAATAACAAGTTTCTAATCTCAGAATCTAGACTTCATTCTAGGGACCAAGTCATTCCAATGATTAAATATTCTAAATCAGATCATTAAACCGTAATTTCTAACCAAGAGCTTAAAAGCAGCACATTGCATGTCCTTTGACAGTCTCAGTGCCAACTTTAAAAAGTTAAACGAGGTGCCAGCAGATAGAAATCCATTAACACAGGACTGAATCCTTTCTGGCATTGCCCTGAAACTTAACTGAGAGTTCAGCACCAGGATGGTTCTACCTCAGTCACTCTGCAGTTCGGATACAGGCAACTGGGACAGCACAGCACCCCAAGGGCTCCTGCTCTGAAGCAGTACACCAAGCTGCTTTTGCTGCATTTTCTTTCGCATCTTTGCCAAGCGCATATGTAAAGCAATAATTAATTCTCAACTTCACTAATTCTCACCTGATGTCACCTCAGGAATTGTCAAAGTGCTCACTCCAGCACTAAAAATCAAATTAATACAAATAATAGGTGTTTAATGTGAAATTTACTTCAGAACTTCAGACATACAGCAAGGCTTATAGACTCAAGACATTCACAGTAGTTCTGTTACATTGACTACAAACTTAACAGCACTTAAAAGGTTCAACTTCTCTAGATTTTTTAATTTAACTGCTAGCAGATAAGTCAACAGTAGCATTCCCTTTTCTGACTATAGAGAAGACAGAAATTATTAACATTTACAGCTAGAGAAGATGTAGTGAAGAAAAAGAGAAGGGAGGGCAAGAATAAGTGAAGCTATGGAATCAGGTCTATGCAGGAAGGGGGTTAACATCTGGATTGAAAAAATCAGAATCAAGATGACCAAATGGAGAGAAGACATATGTGAAAGACATAGGCAGGGCTTTGATCTAAAGAAAGAGGCCCACAGCAGGGGGATTGGACTAGATGACACATGGCGTAAAGACATCAAATGAAGTTACATTAGGCAAAAGGCTTAAGGCAAAGGAAGAAATTTATACATAAATTTGTTGTGAGACACAAATTTAGCTAAATAAAATTGATTGGTACTCAAGTTTCTGCAGCACATGGGAGACTTAAAATTTAACTGAGCTCTACGTTAGCTATACTAGTAGAAAAGCACAGCACTCATTGCTGTTGAAAGAACCTCAGTCACAGTTTTTAAAGATGCATAAACAACAGTATACTATTTTAAACACATTATTTACATTTAGGTCATGCTTCCTCATCCTTGGTATCTTCAAGACTTCGTTGCAAAAAGGTTGGCTGGGTGGGACTGTTCGCTTCTGAGAACCCTGATAATCATTTAGTGCCTCTGTTAGGAGGATGCATGACAGAAGAGTGCTACATATATTGTGTCTTTAGTGCACACGACTGAGAACAGTTCATAAATGGAACAAGGAAGAAAATGAGATAGTGGCTTCATGCTGAATTCAAATCATAATGAAGTGAATCAACAAAAAAATCAGACTTTTTTTTTAAATGAACCTACAGAGCTGTACATGCTGACATACAGAAGTGCACAGACACAAAACCACGGTTTTAGTATTTGTTTCTCATCCTTCCTCCATGCCCATCAAAATCTCTGAGAACTAGATTATTGCTTTATCTTCAAAAGCTATTTTAAATAATACTGTTTTCAAACTGTATCATTTTATTTAAATCTTTATCCAGTAATTTCATTTTAAACTACTAAAATTAAAAAACTTTCCAAAATAACAAGTTTTAGTTGAAAATCCACTGTTCAATTTTTTTCCAGACATAGCAATTTCATTATTTTGTTATTTCTGAGAAAATGGGGAAAAAGCATCTTTGCTTTAAACTAAGACCAACAGGAGAGGGAAAGGATGAGCAAAAATCAAGTGAGGAAGTGGTGGACAAGCTTGCAAACAAAAGGTATGTGGGGTTTATTAGACACAAAGGTCCTCATGATCAACAGCACAGGACTGAAGGGAGCCCACCTCAAGTGTATGCACATAAATAAGGATGTGCCTACAGGACAGCACTGTGAGGAAACCTCTCTTACCTTTCCTGGGAAGTCACCATGACTGGGTGCCTCTCTGAAGTGCCTGCACATCAATGCATGCAGCAAGAGGAACAAGCAGGAGGAATGAAAGACCTGCCGGCAGTTAGTTGCAGGGCTACAACTTATTGGGATGTTAGAGACCAGGTGATCTCTCTGTTCATAGCTCATGCAGTGAAAGTCCTGCAATGGGTTTATAGGGGCTCTTTGCGAAGGACAGGCTGGAAGGGAAGGAGGAAGTGTTGCCTGTTATGCAGGAGAACAATGGGAATGCGTGGAGCTCTACCCTAGATGGATGTGGAGCCAGTGAAGAACAGGATTAGTGGGTAGACCAACGTGAGTGATGATACAGTGTGTCTGCTACAGGCCATGTAATCAGAAAGCAGACAATGCCTTCTTCAGACAGCTGGAAGAAGGCTCACGTTCATAGGCCCTGGTCTTCATGGGGGCTTTAACCATCCTGATACCTGCCAGAAGTGCAACACAGCAGGGCACAAACAATCCAGAAGGTTTCTGGAGTGCATTGATGGTAACTTCCTGACAGAGATGATCGACAAGCTGAGAAGGGCAGGTGCCCTGTTGAACTTCATGTCCTCTCAAGTAAAAAAATGGTTGGGGGCAGCCTTGGTGAAAAGGGCTTCTACAGGTGTATAAGCAGCAAAAGGAAGACAAGGAAAAATATGAGGGTCCTGCTGCTGAAGCAAGGGACTTTGTGGCAAAGGCCATGGAAGAACCTGAGATACTCAACGCTTTCTTTGCCTCAGTCATTACGGGAAAGGAACCCCAGAAAAAAGAAAATACTTTAGTTTTTAATGTAAGGACAATAGAATGCTGAAACAGGTTGCTCGGGGAGCTTGTAAAGTCTCCAACCTTGGAGATACTCAAAACCTGGCTGGGCACAATCCTGAACAACCCGGTTTGTTTAAGCCTATTTCTTCCCTGCTTAAAGCAGTGTGGTTGAACAAGCTGATCTCCAGAGGTCTCTTCCTGCCTCAAATGTTCTGTGATTTCACCAGGCCTGTCATTAGGCTACTACTTAACAGCAATCCCATGATTACCTGATGCCTCAGCATGAAGATATATAAGTAGCCTAGGACTGAATGATAACTGTAAAAATTTTATTTTACCACCCCATTTTTTTTTCACCACAAAATGACAAAATCATTCAGTCCCAAACTGCAGCTGCCTTATTAGATTTTATAGAGAAGTAGAAAGATATTATATACAACTAGCTTTGCCATTCAACATTCTCTGGTAGCTCAAGAAGCTGAATGACACTTTCTTAAGCATCACATACAATACCCTTTCTTGTTAGCAGGTACTTCTGAATGAAGGATCTGTACACATCGAGGAATGGCAATAAAATGAGAGTTCAGGGATTAAAAATGCCTGAATATAAGCTTATTTTTCTCTGGATAAACGCTTTTATGAAAGGTGGGCTCAAAATCCTCCAAAGCAATGAGTTCCTTCATCTTCAAGGTCTCCCTGAGATGATCAAGGTGATCAGAACTTAACTAGTTGGTTTCCCTACTGACGAAATGAAGGCTTTCAAGCAACTACCAGGTGGAAACTTTTCACTTTTCAGCAACTAATGAACTATTTTGATTATATTTTCATGTATAGAATGGAATATTTATTCAGATTATTCTGTTACTGTAATCAGCAAGAAAATACTTCATATATAAACATAAGGTATATAGCTTTTAGGACACTGCACTGACTTTTTAACAATACTCATCTAATAAGTATTTTAAAATGTTTTGACTAAAATAGATGGTCTTTGTGGTAGAAATATTATTTTTTGACCCAAATAAGCAGCAAGAAACCAAAGCCAATATGAACCCATACATAAACTATAAAAACATATCTACGTAGTCTTAAACTCAAGTATAATGATGAAACTTAAAAAAGGGAGAAAATAAAAGAGTAGCATAAAAGGGCAATCTGATTGAACGACAAAAACCAGCCAGATGATATCTGAAAAGATCCATTCAGGCTGCTATTTTATTTCATGCATTGATGTCTCGGCTATACAATGGACTTGATCAGTGCACTGACGTATTTATTTTTTACTGCTGACTTTGTACTCATCTATAACTCACTAGTTTGAAACTTTTTCTTGAGAAAAAGTTTCCCCAAGAAAAGAAAAAAATTCCTTCTCCCTCAGCTTCTTTGATTCAAAGCTCACACGTTTAATTTCAAGTTTAAGACTGAAAAAGTGAGGGGACAACATACGAAAGGGACAGCATTCTGAAAAGCAGCATAATCTATTAGTAAAGATACTATCCGCTACAGTTCTTGGGCCTAACATAAGCTTTAGCAATATTATTTAACTCTCATATTCTCTCTCTCTGCAGGGCAAACATAAGAATTCCTGATTACCTCATAACATGGACTTTCTCTTTCCTCACAGTAACCTTTTATGGAGAAATGACGTATTGATTTTACATATAGGCCACTGAAGAGAGAGGATGTACCTATGGAAACTTACACATGCAAATACAAGCAGGCCCTATCTGTGCTCTGCACTAAGGAGAAGCCAAGTAGCCACATGAGCATGAAGGCAACTAAATGACAGAGCCAGACTCACAGCTTTTTCAAGACATGATTAGGTCTATGCTCTGTGTGCAGCTCCCAGGCAGTGTGGGTACAACTCACATTCACCTACAAAGGACAATATATCTGTGCTATTAATGGTATTTCATGACCTCTACCAAGATCATGAAAATAATAAATAAATACAAAAAAATAATATTATTATAGCAATATATATTATATTATTATAGCAATACATATTATAGCAATATAATATTATTATAAGCAATAAATAAATACACCCCTCCCCAATAAATTTAATTCTAACTTCACAAGGATAAACTGTAAGCAAGCCAACCATCTTTTCCTTATTGTGGTGTCAATACCTGTGTCCATTATCTTACATCATATGTTGAAGCAAACTCTAATTGTTGGGCCTAGGACACATGGACTGCAAAGACCAAGACAATCAATTTACATTCTAAAAGTTCTGCTATAAATTAAAAGATACAGAATAAAATAAAATGTAGAAATCATCTTTGTTATTTATGTTTTTTATCATTCTTCCATGCCTAACTGGACAAGAGGTATCTTCAATATCAGCCTCAACAGCTCAAGTGCCAAAAGGACTTTTTTAAATTTAATAATCCCTTTCACAAGACATGCATGAAAATGTCACATTAAAAAAAAAAAAAAAAAGACTCAATTTGGAATTGATTCTAGCTGCCATCCCAATCTTCAGGAATAAAACACCCCAGGATATCAAATGTTCAGTAGTTTAATCATGAGTAGATCATGGATTTATGGGCAAAGTTACGAAACTACAATGCATTTATTAGTGAATTCTGGTTGCAGTGTTGCTGTGATTGAGCCATTACAATCTCTTTTCAGGACTAATGAAGATGATTTCAGCTGTAATAAGATGCTGGTAGCTTAATAAGTTCAGTTGCCTATGGCCATTGTTCCCTTCCTGTTCCATACCAAGCTGAAGACCAGCTCATTACAGCAGACAATGTGAAATAAATGGCATTTGAAGGAATTTCTCATTAAAGGAAAATTATTTTCCAGTGACAACTGAGCATTGTTATTATACATCAAAGCCTAGTTTGGAAGATTTAGTCTGCTTTATATTTTATATTGAAGCCAATCCCAGAACTTAATGGCATTCTCCTTTGCTTGTTTTTCATTTGCCTATTTCTCATTTCATCTTTTGCTTGTTTGTTCATATCAACTCTGACATCGACATGACGTTCCATACTAAAATTCTATTTGTAAAACACTATCTGAAGAACAAAACTATGCCCTTGAATAGTTTGTCTGAAAACTACAAAAGGAAGCTTTCTATGAACTCCACCAAAATTATTTGTACTTTATTACTTTTTGTTCACTCTCTGAGACTTCCTTTACTGTTGTTTAAAGCTGCAATATAGTGAAACTCCTCTGTACCTCCTTGAGTAACTGCTGCTCAATTCTTCTACCATTTTAATCTCCAAATTTGACTTTGGGATTTTTCTGCATATATTGCAATAATTGCTCTCTATACATATATTATGTCTGTATGTTATCAGCTAGAAAGCTTATAGCTCTTATTCTGAGGCTCAACCTTCAGCACATTAGGTAAGCTATATAAGCAAATGACATTGTTAAATAACAGTGTAAAGTATAAAATAAAATCCACTAAGAAATGGTTTGCTTATACTGCAGCACATTACTGTAGAATTCATTTTTATTTCAGTCATAACAAAGAATTATTCCCACGGCATTTAAGGGCTTATAAAATTCATAAATTCTTTCATACTTGGAAATGTGGCAACAAAGCCTCTCACCCAATGGTATGCGAATTTCTTATTGAATTTTATTTGGGTTCATAAAAAACTACTTTAATCAATTAAGTGTAAATGAACCAAGCAATTACGAAAGAGTGATAGCAATACAGGAATGATTGCTCAGTTACAAAGTTAAATGAGATGATGAATTCCTAACATAATATCTAGCAATTCTTACAAGTTTTTGATTTTATATTTCACAGCTATGGTTTATTAGGTATGTACAGAATTTCTTGTCTTGCCCAATGTAATACAAGTCTAATACCATTTATATCTAGTCTTCTCAATAGTGCCTATTCAAAAGTGTGCCACTATCTGACTAAGCACCAACTTCAGCAACTTTTTTCTCTCTGTCCCTCTCTGCTTTTCCATCTCAGATATAAGCTACTCTCCACCTTGCATTACCCTATCTGCCTTCTAGCTGGTGGTATACATCCTTGAACCCAGCTAAGATCACAGTGCTTCTGAGCTAATGACAAACATAATTCAGCTTTGCCATTCGGAATTCAGGCCATGACGCATAACAAGCGTCTGCCATGTCATCCATTGCTCAATATAGACTGTAACTGATATCTTCAAATCAAATACTATAATTTGTTTGTAAACTACACACAAATATCTTCCAAGCAGCATCTTGGGATTCAGTTATCTACAGGTAGACACATGGCTAAGCTCTATTCCAGCTCAATTATGTATGATTTTGTAGTTACATAGACTGATTTTTGCACTTTTGCTTAAGTGTCCGGAAAAAAAAAAGCTATTATTGACAGGTGATGAGCCAGCCAATGACCACTGTAGAGTCTCACAGTGCAGCATGCACTGCTTCAGAATAATAAAAAAAAAAAAAAAAAAAAAAGCCTAATTAAAATATCATTAAAAACTTCTAGTTTTTTGGGGTTTTTTTTGTATGTGTGCTAATTATTGTAGGGTTCTCTCTCCCCTAAATACAAAGAATTTTGTAAAACAGTGCCTGAGAGCTATGTCCAGACTATACTGATTGTGAAACTAGACTTCAGCACAGCCTAAAAGAGAACTGCACTGATGTATCTGGGAGGACAAATTGCAGGGATAGGGCTACATTAAGTAGTACTGGTGATGGATCCTCTCAGGAAAACATCATCTCAGTTCAGGCCTCAAGCTAGAATTCTTCCATTTTGTTTCTGTTAATTCAGGCTTCTTTATAAATACTTGAAGATATTGTTGCTACTCACTTCTTCCACAACTGCCACCAGCTTTTCTATCCAACTTTTTAAAGAAATTCTCTTTAAAAGAAACAGAAGCAGAAAGGAAAGGGAGAGGAAATGGCAAGTTGCTACAGCTGGACAAAAAATCCTGCATTTAGCACATTTCACAAAAACTGCAAATATATACTCATTTTCAGATAGTTTGTGCTCAGATATAGAAAGATCATCTCTTTTAATATGATCATACCAAACTACTAAACCAGTAAATGCGTATGGTATTTTAAAGTCAAACTCACAAAGACATTTAAGAAATTTTACTATTTAATATTTTTTTAGTGTAAGATAAATATGCATCATGACACATAATCTCAAAGAAACTCATTCTTAAGATCAGAATGCAGTTACCAGGCAGTCAGTTTTCATAAGCTTGGATCTCAATGAAAATTTTAACTCTGATCTAGGAGCTAGTAGTTCTCAGCTTAAGGAGAGCTGAGAACCTGCTCTCCCATTTCCTGTTCCTTCCATTGAAAAAGGGTTTCTTTTTTAGAAATTCAGCTTTAATTTTGCTTTTTAAAATTTTCAATTCTACTGCATTAAAAGTAGAATCATAGAACAGCTTGGGTTGGAAGGCACCTTCAATGACCTAGTCCAACCTTCCTGCAATGCGCAACTAGATCAGGCTGCCCAGAACCACATCCAGCGTTATATACTTTACAAACTCACAAAGTATGTTTCTCTTAGTTTAGTTCAGAATTACAGAGATGGGAGAGAAGAGTATTTTATTACAATTTACTTGTGGTTTGTAATCGTAAAATTGCATTAGGGAATTCTGAACTTCAACCAGTTACAATCACTTTAATGTGCCAATGATCATTTGCAACTTTTTTTCTTTTTTCAGCAACAGTGTCTTTACAAAAGAAGTGAAATACTGTAGCAGAACAACAAACTCTGTTAGCAATTCTGCATAAGAAAACCTGACTATTATAAATTCTCTTTAATGATTTTTCCAAGCAACCACCATCCAAATTTTAAGGAATCTGAATGCTACCTCTTCCACTGCCAGACAGATGGACCCAGGCAGGTACTCTAGAGCTTTAGAAGAATAATAAGGCTGTCAACCTTGTGGCTGTAGGCATCATAGGTACCATTGATATCAATGGAAAAATGGTATTTCACTTCTGACTTTACTTCAAGATTTCCAAACCATGAAAAAATCACCTATCAGGAAGCTGATTTAGCAGGTAGCTAAATTAAGAGGTGAAAACCTTCAGTGTATAAAGAATCAGCTACACAGTAGCGCTACCACTGATGCAGATCATTTCTGTTCTTTTATTATTTTACCTATTTAGAAGTTTTCCAAAACCAGATACTTTTTTTTCTCATGCCACCTTTTCCATACTGCCAGTAATTTTCACATCCTTATCTGTGTCAAATAATCACTTTGATGATGCATGCGCTATTGTAGGGGCAGAAAGCTCAGTCAGTGATTATGGTCAGGAAAAAATGATGCTGCAAAAACACACATTCCTATTCAAAACTGTGTCCTCAAAAAACAGACATTGTACAGAGTGCTAGCAATCTATTTGAACTATTGGTTTTATCCAAGCTAGTTATTTGATGATAACAGGAGGATCCAACAGCAGAAAAAGACTAGAGATATTATATCACTTTCATTTGTTTCTAATTCTGAATTTTAATGGCTTTTCACTGCCTGTATATCACTAACTCACCTAAAACACTCAGAATGCATTTTTCCTTCTACCATAAGACTATCAGCTTTAATCTTTAATTTACTATCTCCAGGAAAAATCTCAAAGTGGATTCAGTGAGAGAGGGCTATATCTAGTTATCAGTCCTTTCATAATCTACTAAACAAAATCCAAAGCACGGTGTCATTTGTAATTTGATGTATGGTACATATTTCAAGGTCAAGCTCTCAAAAGAACAGATGGTAACAGAGAACACCTTGCTACAGATATGAAAATAGAAACATACTAATAAAACCGCTTCTTGGAATTCCCACAGCCACTACATTTACACAGTAGCGAGTATTTTATTAGTACACTTGCATTTTCTATGCAAACAAGACAGAAATAAATAGGAGTTTAAGCCAAGACACAAAATGATAAAAAGACTTTCAGTGTAAGCTAGAGGCAATATCCTGTCATCTGTCTATTCTTACAATTACCTTTGAAAATTGACTGTTCTCATTACGTACACATTCAGATCTATACAGACACAGTTTATTCACCATAGCCAGGGTTTGGTTATATATGTTGTGTACACATGGTTATATACAGCATCAAGAAATAAATAAGGTATTTTGTAATACCTGGTATAATACTAATTGTAATAACTGAAATATAGCAATACTTTAAACCCAGTTTACCTGTAAGAACTGAAACAGGAGGATAGCTACTGCTTAGCTTCTGTCCAAGAACATAGTATTTCCAAAATCCAAAGATAATTGTTTTAGTATTAAATTAATTGCTTTAGTTAAGGCAAAAGAACATACCTGTTTTAAAGATGGTATATGAATGTATTTCTTTTTGGAGCCACATGATACATCCTGACTAAATCCTAAATCTGTGCATGCAAGACCTTGAATTACTCCACATGCTCTTCATGTACTACGCTCTGAATGAGCCAGGTTGCTGTGAGAAGAAGTGCATGTTTGCTTGTAACAGCAGGCCCTATAATAATGCATATATTCAAACTGTGTGGGCAACTTACAGTACCTGGACTTTTGAGCATTTATTCTTATATACTTAATATTACTGTAGTCTACCACCATGCACAGAATTTCCTATATTTTTAAACACCAAGAAGCAAGACAATAGGAACGTTAGGACATTTAGTTCTTTGCTAAGCTATCAACATGGTAGAAATTCTTGATGCATTAAAATCACATATCTGGGGGGTTCTGTGACTAATTAGTAAAAAGACAAGGCGCTCCCTTTCAAACATCTCAAGGTGTATATAAATATGAGAGCAAAGGCAGAATCCTTAAAAGATTGCATGTTTGTTTCTACAAGTCTAAGTAGAAAACATTAGGAAAGCTTTCAGAATATGAAAAAAGAAATGATAAGCTATTAATGGTCCTGAAGGAGGGGTAGAATGTGAAACTCCAATTATAGGCACCAGTACTGTCAGTGTAAAGAAATGACACAGGTACTGAAGCATGCAAGTGCTTTTCAATCTTTCCAAGGTTTTGGTGAACCCACATTCAAGGGGAATAATTCATAATGCATTTGCACTTAATATTAAGCAGTAGAAACACTATGCCTTTTTGTTTTTACATCTTTCACAGGAGCATGGGTGAGCAAGTGGAGAGTATGGGTACCTCACCTTCTGCAGGCAACACCATCATTCCCAGCCTGTCATTTGTTTCCCTGACTGAAATGGCCGATTCCTTTTTCGGTGCTTGCTCCTTGAAAAGAATCACGGAATACAATAGGAACTGATGCTCTAGCTGCTGCAAGATGACCTCTGCTTTGTGTGCCTGCAGTGGGTGTTGCAGGGTGGCCTCTGAGGGGAGGCAGGGGCTGCCCCATGCCGGGCGTAGCCAGTTCCAGCTGGCTGCAGCTGCCCCATCACAGGGCATGACTGAGCCTCGCTGCCATGGGTGGGCACCTCAGAAAAAGGGTAGCTCAGAAAGGGCAAAAAAATGCCAGAAGATCAAAGAGGAATATAGAAAAAAGGTGTGATGAACAGCACTGTGAACACTCAGGCCAGCCCATGTGAAGGCAGGAGGAAGTGCCCCAGGCGGCAGCAGCACACAGAGGATCCCAGACAGAGCAGGTGGATAGTGCTGCCTATTTACACTGCCTTGAAGTAACAAAGCTGTGCTCCTTTAAAAGGAAAATAGTACCAGCCTGGGGGCACCTCAGTGGTCTTGCAATTACTGAATCATAGAACCAATTACATTGGAAAAGACCAAATGTTCCCCCAGGACTGCCAAGTCTACCACTAAATCATGTCACTGAGGGCCTCCTCTACATGTTTTCTGAACACTTCCAGAGACAGTGACTCCAGCATTGTCCTGGGCAACCTGTTACCAACGCCTGACCACCCCTTCGGTGAAAAAATTGCTCCTAATATCCAGTCTAAACCTCCCCTGGAACAGCTTGAGGCTGTTACGTCTTGTCCAGTCCCTTCTAACCTGAGAGAAGAGACCAGCCACGTCCTGGGTCCTCCCTCCTGTCAGGTAGTTGTCGAGAGCAATAAGTTCCCCCCGAGCCTTCTCTTCTCCAGACTAAACAACTTCAGTTCCCTCAGCTGCTTAAGACTTGTGCTCTAGGCCCTTAGCCATAATGTTATTATGTTATTGCTAAGCCATCTAAAACCACCAAAGGAGAAGAAAAGGTATCGTCTTAAAGGAGACGAAGGACACTCCACATGAAAAACTGTTTATGATTTTTATAAATGGTTACTTTGCTCCTCTCACAGATTGGTTGGTGACACAGGATAAAAAAAAAAGCGCTCATCAAAACCCAGAGGAGGGATTCACAACAGACAAACCCTGATGTCCAGCCCTTTCTCATTCCTTCTTTCTTTCCCTTGCACAATGGAATGCTCTAGAAAACCATTCACATCCACACAAAGCATTCTTCTCCAAAGACAGGCCTCAGCAGCAGAGCACCACAATTGAAAAACCTTCCTCCTCCAGTTGTCTGATTTGCTTTCTTTTTTATGGTCAAATGGTTCCCCAAGAGGGACTTTTTACAAACTCAGATGGAGCCAGTGTTCAGTCAGAGGTCAGAGCAGAGCAGTACCTGACCTACGCAAGAAAGAGGCACTGGTATTTAAGAGAATCAGAAATCTCTCTTTGACTTCTGAGAAACACACATGAAGGCATTCTGATTTAATGTGATTTGGATACTAATTCCATCATCTCAGTGACAAAGATGAGGTCATTTGGAGTGTTCTGAGTGTTGTGACAAATCTTTAGATATTTATAGTATTTTCTATTGTTTTGCCTCTACAGTCTCTTCACTACTTTGAAGCTGCACCAATTAAGCCAATTAAGAATACCATCACATTTTTTTTTATACAAGATTAACCTAGAGAATGCAAAATTAAACTCTTAAATGACGCAGTAAGTTTGCATTTATATCAGTAGTTTGAGGGGTGTGGGGGTGTTACCAGTGATTTAATCCCTGTTTGATTTGTCTATGAAAATCATCACAGATTCAAAGGCTGGTACGTAACCCAGCTGTTGCTTCACTAGAATACAGCAATTGCTATGCTTATAACAAAAAGGATTAGCACAGATTTTGTACTGAAGATGATGTAGTTGAGGAAGGAAAGCCTTTATCACGGTTTAGTTCCTTTAAATGAGTTATCTGAAGGATTCCTATGTAGTTCAGCATACACATGCTTTTCATATTTATGTTTCTCCATTGAGTTTCACAGCGCCTTTCATCTTAGTCATATGAATTGCACATTTGTGTGTCAACTGTGTATTGTGCAAGCAGATGATGCAGTATGAAGCAGTGTGTTCTGCCAAAGTTTGGAAGGGTGATATTATTAATAAAAGTTAAACCTGTAAATAGTTTATGCTTGTCATAATAAGCAAACAAGCACAGAAATTCCTTTTTTAAAAATCTCAAAATGAATGATTTAGAACAGGAGCAATGAACAATGCTTTCCTGTCAGTTATGTTACTGTTTTTCAGCACTACAAAGTAGCAGGTACTGTGGTGTTGGTTTTTTTATTATATTCTGTGTAGCTTAACACATGTACTCTATACATGATCCAATAAGAAGAAACTACGCATGAAACAGACTTAAAGTTAGATACAAAAGTGACAGAAACTGAACAGGCCATCTTCAGCAAATGTTCTCTTTATGAATTATTATTAAATGTCACTTACCAAAACACATTTTAAACAAATAAATGACATCTAATTTCTTCCCGATTATATTGTCATCTGAAAGACAGCAATACAGCAATATTTATGTATGAGAATATAAATTGTCCACTTTCTTTTTCATGTTCTTTGGAAGAACTCTAATGCCAATTTGAAGATTCAAAACACCATGCTCTCCTCTCAAAAAGATGATGGAACATCTGAAATACAAATAATGAACACTCTTCAGACATGTAGGAGTCTGGGTTAAACACCATTTTCCAATGATGTATTTCAGAGAGCTTTTCAAAACAGAGTCAAAATAGCTGTTTAAACTCAAAAGGCATCTTCAACTTTTCATAAGTTTGGACAAAATGATTGTAAATAGAGAGATTTCATAAATCAAAATTAAATAACATTAGTGTATTATTAGAATGGTATAGATTTTTGATGGGAAAAGCTAAGGTGCAATTCTACTTTACAAATTATAGTTCACATACATAAATGTACGGATGAATACATTTCTGCTGCTTCTTTTTTGCTGTTGCTTTTAAAATCTGAAGTGCTCTTAGATGTGGTTATACAGTCTTCTCTGGGTCCTGGAGAAGACAATAGCTTTGGATGCACTCTTGTAAGCAATGAAAGTAACCACTGCTAGCCAAGTAGCAAAAGCACTAGAAGCAGATGTACTCAATACTGAAGGTCAAGAGGTGCGACTTCTTGACATTTTTGCCCATGCTCTTCATCCCAAATATGAGGACACACTTAGAAAAGGCTAATGCAAGAGAATCTTGGTGGCCTGAAAAGAAATTCTCTGAATTACCTGCCTCTTCCCGTTCAGTAGCAGTTCAATAACATAAACAAACAGCATGCTTAAAACAGGAAAAACAAACAAATGAACCACATATAGACCTTTAATTCTGATCATTTTACTTACAAAGAAAAGAAATACTATTCCCTCACCAACTCTTTGTGGCTTTTTTTTTTAATCTTTTTGTCACACCACAAAAGAATGCAATGAAGTTTTCAGATGCTAGTACCCATGGTCATTTTAAGAAAAGTTACAGTCCAGTATAAGTAAGTGGAATTACAGTTAGATTAACAGTTTTAAAAGCAAAGGCAATATACTCCTCTTTTGAGATTACTTTAACTGCATAGTAACAGATAATTAACTGTGGCCAAAAGCACATGCTGGGTAACTCTAAGATCTGAAGTTAGATGTTTTTTAAAGAGAAAAATGCACAAAACACCTAAGCAGCTGCACTCAAATAACATATCAGCAAAGAAAGTTAATTATATTCTAAATATTTATACACATTATTCTGATCAAACAGGCGCAAGCAACTGAACAGTCCATCATCTTGACACCAGACATATCTTTTTTTATTCTTCCCTTGGAGAAAATAACTATATGCTATTTCTTGACAGTTATATATTCATAAGATTTTCCTTTATACTTTAAAAGGTGAAGACTTCCATTCTTTTATTTATAAGCCTCCACTAGAAAGTATTTCTAAAAACTTGCAACATTTGCATAATACTAGTTTCCCGAGGACCTTATATTTACCAAGAATTTTGTGAAATAATATCTAGGTAGTAAAGCAAACTACAAACTTAAAGAGAAAGTCTTAAATAACCTCTGTAATTAACCCAATACTCTGGATCTAATTCACAGAAAGCACTTACTAACTTTAGTAAGATTTTTACTTACATAAGCAGCACTTTTAAGAGGAAACATTTCTGCTCCATGAGCAGTCAGTCTGAATCAGGTTAGATATAATGTGATGACTAAGAAACAAGGTTGTGTTTAAGGGAAAGAAGATAGGTCCAGAATAAAACAACGTTACTGCTGTTATGCTAACTGAGCTATATTCCATAGCCACAATGTAAAGGCAGGAAGACAACATTTATCATTTTACGGAACTTTTTGTCACTTTAGGACTTTGTTTTAGCAGAAGCAGCAACTCTGTGCAGCCAGTTTGTATTGCCTCAGATTCTGTGATGTAGGGATAATCAAAAGTGTCAATCACAAAGCTTTTAGCTTAGAGCTGGCTCAGTGTCCAGCTCATGTCTACTTCATTTTTCTTTGGTTGTTGGTCATTTTTTAAGATAAGTTTCAATAACAAAAGCCAGTCTAAGAGTTCGCCTCAAGGATGGTATACTAATAAACTAAGGCACTGTAAATCACCTATCTTCCTTCTCCAAAGAGATTCACAAAGAAGTGTAGAAATAGACTCCTCCTATGCCAACTCCTACTTGTCTTAAAGCAAATTTCTAGAACATCCTTCGAATAGAATCATAGAATCATTTAGGTTGGAAAAGACCTTTAAGATCATCGCATCCAACTATTAACCTAACACAACCAAGTCCACCGCTAAAACCATGTTCCTAAGTGCCACATCTACATGTCTTTTAAATACATTCATGAATAGGGATTCAAACACTTTCCTGGGCAGCCCGTTCCAATGCTTGTCATCTCTTTCAGTGAAGAATTCTTCCTAACATAAATCTCCCCTTGCGCAACCTGAGGCTATTTTCTCTTGTCCTATCACTTGCTAACTGGGAGAAGACTACTTTCTTTCAGGTAGTTGTAGAGAGTGATAAGGTCTCCCCAAGCCTCCTTTTCTCCAGGCTAAACAACCCCAGTTCCCTGAGCCACTCCTCTTAAGACTTGCGCTCCAGACCCTTTACCAGTGTGTTGCCCTTCTTTCAACATGCTCCACCACCTCAATGTCTTTCCTGCAGAGAGGGGCCCAAAACTGAACACAGTTCGGCAGTGGTGAGATGCGGCCTCACAAGTGCTGAGTACACAGGGATGATCACTGCCCCAGTCCTGCTGGCCACACTATTCCTGGTACA
The DNA here is from genome assembly GCF_004027225.2 of Strigops habroptila. NCBI lineage: Eukaryota > Metazoa > Chordata > Aves > Psittaciformes > Psittacidae > Strigops > Strigops habroptila. The sequence continues at coordinate 18,228,486 of NC_046359.1, forward strand.
AGCCAGAATGCCTGTTGTCATGACCCAAGTGCAGGATGGAAACTATGTCCTGCACTTCGGTCCTGCTGCACAATGCTTCCATCTCTTCCTGTTTGTTGCCCATGCTGCATGCACTGCTGTAGGTGCACTTCATTTGGACTATTGATCCTGCCACCTTTTTGGGGAAAAAAGCCCTAATTCCTACATGACCATTCTCAAGTGCTTCTGTGGTTTCTAACACATCAAGAACTTGTGCATCTTCACTGCCACATGGATCTCCATCCCCTAACTACACTGAGACAGCAGACCGAAGGACCTCACTAGCACGCTGTCTTCCCTTGGCTGTTGCTTGCTTTTACGATGACACAGAATCAGCACCACTGAGATCAGAAGGGACCTCTGGACATCATCTAGTCCAAAAACTTACTCAAAATAGGGTCAACTGAATTGAAATTGAATGCAAACAGCTCAGAGAACTGCAAAGCCTCAGTGGTCTACTCAGTAATTTTAGTGCACTTTCAAGTAGTAGCAATACAAATTCTGTGGTGTTGTCTAAAACTAATAGCCTAAATCCTTATGTTATTCCTGCAAGTGTTTGTGTTATTATCTCCTGAAGCATCATGAACTTACAGTTAAAAGTGTTACATTCCTGTAGAAAAATTTAAGATATTTTATAATGAGCAAATAGTTTTGGTTGGTTTAAACAGTATTAGCTGCTTAATAGTTTAAATAATAATAGTGGCTTTTAATTAGAGGGAGAGATATGTGCTACAGCCTAAGTACAACACACTATTGAAGTTTTTAGCTTTTTCACTGATGAAAGAAAAACCTAATTAAACAATGATAAACATTCTAAAAATATGCAGTAGAGTGAAAAATATGGGGGTTTTTTTAATTAACACTATGCAACAAAACATTAAACAGCTGTTAATGAATGGGAGATAGTTTTGGTTTCAAGCCTATAGGAGCTGAAGCTCTGAAAAAAAAAAAAAATCGCACTTAGATGAATTTTTTTACTTGTTGCACAGCAGTTTATCAGAAAAATAAGACTTTTTTTTTTTTCAAACTCACTTCAAACTTCAAAATGATACTAAGTGTTGACATAGCTGGTATTCATTTTATCTTCTGTCCACATTCAATGCCCAGAACCTGTCCAAAACCAATGCACTGGCCCTATATATTAAAGGTAACACAAATCATGCCACTAACAATTTGTATATTGCTATTTCCCTGACATTGAAGGACCTGAAGATCTTTAGCTCTCTCAGCGAGATCTCAATCTTGCTAATCTTGCTGCTGTTTCACTTGAAGACTCAGGGAAGGTTACCAAGGGAACTTAACTAGAGTAAAATGACATTAAGTAGAAAGTTTGTAAAATGTCACTTAGGAAGTACTCCTTGAGTCAGGCAAGCTGGAATTTACTTCGAGAAAGCATAGAGAGGAAAAAATAGGTGCGTTCATTCATTTACCTTCCAGTTCTGCAAATAGTTCACAAGACAGATCCAGTTGATTAAGAAAATCTAGTGCGTACAAAAGACTGCTAATTTATCTGTTGATTCCTTTGTTCTAAATATTCAATAAGGACTCCTGGTCTCCTTCCTTGCCATTTGTTTGAGACTCTGCAATTCTTTGGTGATTACAAAAAAATTCTCCTTTCAATCCCTTGAAGCCAAAGGGAAAAAAAAAAAAAAAAGCACTGATTGACTAAGGAATAGCACACTGATGCTGTATCCTCAGAAAAATTTAAAGACCTTAAATTTCACTTCCCATGAAACATAGAACTTCAATAAATTTGTAGAGTACATCCCCTAAGCAAAACCAGCAGCATCTAGTAACTACTCTGATGCAGATCTTCGTACAGCATTTCTACAAACTTAAACTCCTTTAACACTTGCAGTCTGACAACATACACACAAAGTATTTGTGTGCTGCTGTGTAAACTACACACTCTGGCAACAAATCAGAAGTTCTTAGTCTGGAGTTATCCATTGTACCTTCTGTATCTCTACTGAAGGTTTTTGTTTGTGCAAGCAATTATTATCTATCACATATTGTCATTCCCAAGAAGAGTTCCCTGCAAAGTCCTTGTTAATGCCACCTATGTAGAAACTTCTACACTAACTTTTAAAAACTGTTTTCATTAGTACTGTAATGACCAAAAATATTAATTCTTTCTGCCAATTGATTAGGGGAAATAGAACCCCAGGAAGCATATAAACTATTGAGAATATCAAGGTACTGCACAAGAACAAAAGCTAGTTTTATATAAACACATCAATGCTGTCTGTTCACACCTGGTTCATTCCTAAGAACAGGAGACAGTAAGCCAGTTAATTGCTTTAGGCTTAATTGAACTGATGTTCAAACATCTTTACCAACTTTGTAGTCCAGATCTTGATAGGAAGCTTTGCCAATATTCTGCATGTTGACTTTCAAAAACAAATGTGATTAATGAAAAGACATAACTCTGTGCTACAGCACTGTAGCACTGTGCTTTAAATACAAACACAGCCACTCAATTTCTCTGTCAGTAAAAGGACTGAGAGTGAGAACAGCAGTGCTTACAGAACTCTTCAGTTTCTTGTCTTGTCTTTTTTTTTTCTTTCCTCTGAAGTTCAATGTTCTTTCTAGAATGCTATGCTTCACCTCACTTTAATTAAAAAAAAATTCAGGAATGGAATCAATCTAACAAACAGCTGCAGTCAGGGATTGGACTGTGACAGTGTGGGGAACAAACAATAGCTGCACTCAATCACCTTTATGTTTTCTTTATGCTTATCTGTATAGATAATGTTATCTCTATGTCTAATGACAGCTATTGACTTAGAAAACACATTTCTTGCTTGTCAACAGCTGCAAATCTGTTGTATTTTGCATTTTTGAGAACACAGTATCCACCATTGTGGATATGCGCCTCTTCCTGTTCTTGTCCAAGCCTTCTGTTTCTGCTTCAACAGCAATCACAGCAAAAAGAAAATAATTGGACATATAGCCATACCAACTTGCATGACATGCAGATTAACACTTTTTCAAATACTCCGAGTAATACTTAATGTTTCTAGTTAAATGATTAAATCTACTATTTAAGGAAGCCTGTGATATGACATTCTTACCCAATTAGCATTTCTTCTTGTAGAAATATTAATCATTAGATAATCTAGTTTTCAAAATCTGTTTGGAATAAAGACTATGAAATGATGAACACATTCTGTTTAGAACAACTCAGTGCATACTTCAAACTGAACTGCCTAGGTGAGAGAGTAACAGAACCATGGCAGTTTTGAGTACCTGAGGGAAAAAAAAAAAATCAACCCAAAATGATATAGCATTGAAGAAGGAGATGTTAAATGAGGAGTGGATGAGTATAGGCAAAACAGAGCAGAAAAAAAACCTAAAGATGATGCTGGGAATCTTTTAACTGACCATTAAACAAGTTCTTCCAAACAAGCACTTGTTTCGAAATTTAGTAAGTGAGGAACAACTTCTATCCCCATTAACCAGCCAGAGGAATGAAACACCACATTGCTGTGAATGCAGGACCACAATCTAAAGTATTTTGAAACTTGGAGAAAAAAGGGTTTGTGAATATGAAGCATTTGAGGAACGAACTTACACTGTGAGAGGTAAAGAAATAGCCACAGTGAAAACAAGAGGCAGAATAAAGAAAGAATTTTAAAGGTATGAGTTGGACTAGCTTGCACTTTCACAAAACAGAGGGGAAAGTATTCATTAACTGAAATAATTTGGCAAAGTCTGGATTAATGCCGCGTGGCTGGAGAAGAAAAGTAACAGAAGAAATATTGTGCAAGAAGCAAGAATAAAGGGCCGGATTCACTGATTCTGAACTGAAGATGTTTGTATTTGTCAGCTTGAGGTCTCCAGCAGCCAAGAAATAAAAAACAAAAATAAAAGCTTGAGAAGACAAATTGTTTGCTAGTTAAGCTTGCAGCTGAATATGTAAGTTAGACAAACATTTAGCTTTGACAGAAGATGATTTAGTTTGAAACCGAAAAACAGATTATCAATTTGGCATAGTAATTGTAGTTAAAGTCACGTCGCAAATAAAATTATTCTGTGACTTTATCATTGAAGAAGAGGATCGAGAATGGTGGCCTATAGCTCTGCAGACAGTGATGATGAGGGAAGAAGGATGAGTCACGGGAGCTAAATAACAGCAATCATTACAAAGAACACAGCTTAATTTTTGAAGCGAATGCTAGCTTTAGAGTCCAAGGTATATCCCAGTTCTGCACATTGGCTAGTGAGAAACCATTAGAGACTTTACTGGTAGCAGAGAACAGAGGTGCCATTTCAGAGTCTGAAGCAGTGGAGGAACTGGTTTACACTGCTACTTTCTATTAGCTTTGACAGCAAGGGAGAGAGGTTATAGCTGGTTTCCCAAAGACATCAAGTTTATGAAGTTAATATGCATTTGACAGTTTTGTGCCCTTTCCAGCCTCAGTTTCCAGATCCCAGGGCCAAATTAAGCTCATTCTACCTAACTGTAAAGTTCCTAAACATTAAATTCTCCTTTAGGAGAACCAGTGACTAAAGGAAGAGACTCACTGGAGAAAAAGCCATAGCTTAGCTATTATTCTTTCCTTTGGCTGGGTACTCAGTACTCATGAAGCTCCAGGCATTAAAGAAAATTTTCTCAGCAGTAAGATTAATACATGGAGATGACACTGTTGGATAAGGCTGGAGGTTGGCAGTTCTTACAGGTTTCTTTTCCTATAGCTCCCAACTTTGAACAGAATGTGTTAATAAACATGTGTAGCGCTAGGAAATAACAAGTTCAGTCCCTTACAGCTGTTAAAAACAAACTGAACAGAATTGTTCCTTTTGCATGGGCAGAGAGAAGATCAGAAAAGTCTTGAGTTCAATTATTAGTAACAAAAAAAAAAAAAAAAAAAGAAATCTACAAAATACTATTCTTAAGCTGTGTTTCTATGATGCAAAATGCCAGGATAGTAATTTATTAAACCTTGAACACTGTAATAATTTTAGAAATAGAAGCAATTCATACTGTTTAGCTTTTACCTAAAATACAAGTACATGTAAATGAGATAGGAGCTGTTCTTTTTTTCCAGAATTTACTGGCACCACAATCAAATGTAAACCCTAACTATATTCGAGTTTGAAGATAGCTGGATTTGGACATATACAATACAGTCTAAGATTAAGGAACTAGATGCACAATCAAATTGTGAAGCTCAGCTATATTTAAAATGTCTGCTGCAAGCCTCTAATAAATGCACATATGTACTGATACAACTTTTTTCCTTTAATGAAACTCATTACAAAGTGCTGCATCAATCCTCTGCCACAAGACAGCTGAGGTCCACCACTGCCCATTAAAAGAAACTGATTAGCATGAAGTCAGAAGCCGTATTAAGGAGAGAGCAGGCAGTAAGGGCAGCAGGATGAGAACTGGCTGTAGAAAGGCTGGCAAGCAGCTCGCTGCTGACAAGAGGAACAGCAACAGTTCTGGCAAACGGCTGCACAGCAGGGGCTTATGTGGAAGCCATGTGAAGAAGTACAAAAAAGTGAACTCTCACCAGGACAACAGCTGGCTACGCAGAAGAACCACTTCAGCTCCAGAAGAAGTTATAACCTGAGAATATCCCAGGTGTTAAAGTGAATGAACCTATACTCTCAGACTAAATTGCTCTTGGGAACTGAAATGGTGCCTGTTCTATTTATAGCTCCAAGCTTTTAAGTTCAGAAGCAATGGCTGAGATGCCATTCATTTTTCCTAGTACTAGTGAAGGAATTCTCTTGTGCATTAAAAAAATGTCTGTGCTTCTTTGAACCTGCCACAAGCTGAAATAGAAGGAATCTAATGTGGAGAGATAAAGAAACTCAAACTCAACTTTTCAGAGAATTCCACCATTTGCTTAAAGTATGACTCAGACTTTCAAAATTGTTTTTAAAGGAAGCAAGCAAAAGGGACTTCAAAGCTGGGGGTGGAGGGGATAAAAATCAATCAATTCCAAACTATTCAGAAACCATGTATTGTTTCCGAATGGTTCTGATGGTATTATCATACTTTATATGCATACTTCCATCCTAAGTCTTAAGAACATGAGCTCAATTAAACATACATTTGATGAAAAGCATTCTCTAAGAACTCATTCTAACCTTAATCTGTCACAATAAATAAGATTCCACCTTACTACTTCTTCCTCACCATTTAAATACAGACTATATATTTTTAGGCTCCACTAAAGAATTATTTGAAGACATCAAATGAACGAATTACTATAAAAGAAAGATTTATATTTTTGGCTTACTTCTCCTTACGAGTATCTTAATCACTGACACTGAGAATATACACGTGAATATAGCTCTTATTCTGAGAGGTAAAACCTTAATATAATCTTCACAAGAGTCCTGAATAAAACAGGACTGAGATGTGGCAGTAAATTATACACAGATGTATACACATTACACACAAGTAATTCTGAACAAAGAAATATAGTCAAAGTATAAAAAAGTTACTATTTGAAAAGTCAAGAACTAGAAAAGCAACCAAAATGCTTAGTGGAACTTAAACCAGTGCCCAATAAAAACAGTTCCATTTCATTGAGATAATACTGTTTGTAAGATTAGTAAAAAAAGACTCATTTAGTATCACAAAGTCTCTGTGGATATCAATAGTTGATACAATATCGCATGCCATTCAAAGTTTGGGGGATGTGCTCCTTCCGTGCTCAGTTGTTTTCTTACCAAAATTTTAAGTATTATTGTTGACTCCCAACAGCAATAGTGCAGCTTCCCTACAGAATTGACTACCCAAATGAACAGAAAAAAGAAACTAAGACTGAAAATTTAAGTGGAAGCTTAGAGAGTCTAAATCATCTCAGGTAAATAGAACTCTTACTTTCATATAACACTTTTATATATATATATGTGTATATATATATATATATATATATAAAAACCAGGCTGCCCAGAGAAGTGGGTTTAGTGGTGGACTTGGTAGTGTTAGGTTAGCAGTTGAACTCAATGATCTAAAGGGTTTTTCCAACATTCTATGGTTTTATTATTTTCACGTACTTTTCAATGTAACTGAAAGCATGAATAAAGACATATATCAACCATAATGAAATTGATGAGAGTTTTTTTAGCAAGTTGACTGTAACATGCACCAGTTCTATGATCATGGATTATCTGAATATTCAGATGGAAAGTGTGAGTATATACTACTAGTGTATTTTCCAAACTGGCGCTTGATACTGAAAAAATATTTGTAGTGCATTATGAAAAGTAACTACTCATAAAGACCTTTCTTATATTCTACAGATATTCAAAATTTATTCAAGTAACCCACATTTGTATTGCATTTCTATAGCAAAATAGGCAGCAGTTTTTCAGGAAAATCTGCAATAACTCACTGTAACCAGATATAGTGCATGTCTTTGTTAACTAATGCACATGTCAAAGAAAACTGTTAAAGTGATGAATAAGTAAAGCAGCTCTCAATTTGTATGAGTCATGCCATCTTTGGTTTGCTGCCATAAAACCGGATTTCATAAATCCACATCTGTGAAGATTCTTCCAACATCTGAGCATGGCTGTCCCTCAGATCCAACTTTCTCCACATTTTCTGATCATCTTTTCATCTGCTTGGCAAAATCAAGCCTCCAATTAGTATTGTACAAATTATTCTGTCACACAGTTAGTATCTTTTTCCTCCACTAAACATCTGTTAGGAAAGTTGAGTATTTGTGTGCAAATTATATTTCCTTTCAAACATAATCTTTTAACATTATGTTATTAGGTAAATTCCTTATATTCAACATGGGAGGCATTAAATTGCCTAAAGAACAAGCAAGCTCCATTTATCAATAGGCAACTCGTCTACAGCACTTACTTCAAAAGCAGTTTTACATACCAGACAACATACATGGCCCTATTTATACAAACTCTACTGAAGTAGTTCACATACTTTCTAAATCTATCCTGAACTGTTTATTTTTGTTTTCCTCATTATGATCAGGAAAATGGAAGTAATTCTTAAAGCCACTGCATTACCTAATTTAATTCTCTTTTTGATTGATGAATTGCCATGAAGTATTTACTTGCTTATTGTACAAACACCAGTTTGAAAAAGAATTCCAGCCTAGAATTTGCTAAATATTTTGAGCATTCATTTCCCTGCCACATGATTTCAGATCCAACATAATTTTATTTCCAGGTTTTAGTTAATCCTTAAATAACCCTTAGGTAGGGATGCAAGATTTGCAAGCTGTATCCTCAGAGATCTAACATGAAATTCTCACCACCTGGCTTTTATTTCCAAGTATTCTGAATCTACAGTGACAGCACACAGCGTCTAGCACTTTAGATACATCTACACAGCAAGCAGTTCTTCATTATCAACAAATTTTAACAACTAACACAGGCAGTCATACTAAGTCCAGCAGAACAACACTGCTTCCACTAAGACGTGGGAAAAATGTTTCCACAGCTGTCGTATTCCAACATTTGCAATCACATCAAACAACTGGCTTAGAGTCTTTTTTACCAAATCACTTAAATTACATTTTACTTTCTATTTCCTGCTACATGCTTTAGGCCTTAGAGACCACTGGTAATATAAAGATAGATGACTAGTAGGCTTTTCATGAAATTCAGGAGGACAAAAATCTTGGTTTTCCTGGTCACTCTATGTGCATTTACATTTAATTGCAATGAGAATGAATGGCAACCTCCTGCTCATTGGTGGCTTTACAAACCTAACATTGTTGTCGTGGTTTAGACCCAGCCAGTAACTCAGTACCACGCAGCTGTTTGCTCACACACCCTTCCTCCCAGGCAGAATGGGGAGGAGAATCGAAAGAATGTAAAACCCATGAGCTAAGAACAGTTTAATAACTAAAATAAAGTAAAATATAGTTATAATAGAAAGAATACCAACAATAATGATAATAATAGGACACAACAAGAGAAGAAACGAAAGCTCAGAAAACGCAAGTGATACACAATTTCTCACCACCCACTGACCAATGCCCAGCCCAACCCAAGCACCAATCAATCCCTTCTGGGTAACTCCCCCCAGTTTATACACTGGGCATGATGTGCTGTGGTATGGAATACGCCTTTGGCTAGTTCAGGTCAGGTGTCCTGGCTCTGCTCCCTCCCGGCTTTTTGTGCCTCTCTTCACTGGCAGAGCATGAGAGACTGAAAAGTTTGTGATCAGAGTAAGCGCTACTAAGCAAGAACTAAAACATCAGTGTGCTATCAGCATTGTTCTCAGACTAAATCCAAAACACAGCTCTGTACCAGCTACTAAGAAGAAAAATAATTGTTACAGCTGAAACCAAGACAAGTTTGGAAACACAGTTTGAAAAGTCAATGACTTTTTCTTTTGTAGAGTCTCCTATTTAAAGGAAAAAGTTATCAATAAATAGAAAGATAGAAAATGAAAGATTTGAAAGATCTACCAAAACAAATTTAGAAGACTTGATACTTTAAACTTGGCTTAAAAGACGAGGATGCTTGTTTACACCACTCCGGCTTTACAACACTTTGGCTTCTAGGCTATTCTACAAGCAGGTTTTCAGGAGACGCTCTTCTTAAGGATCAAATATTAATTATTTGTTATATCCATGCTGAGATGTTTGATGAGATGTGTTGAGACTCTGATTGTGAGGATTGGGCCACTGTACCAGTGACAAGCTCAAGTCTAGAATACAAGTTTTATTCAAGCTGAAAACAGTTGCCTATGGATTCAAAACACATAGAAGCTCTCCTTGGAGTAATACAGCTGACTGAACCATCTAGGCAGACACAGGCATACTATACTACCACTTTACACCTTGACAAGACAAGTCAGCAGGGCTGGCTATAGATGGACAGATGCAGCAGAGACAAGGCCACACTTGATATGCTCACCCTGCCCATGTTCTCATAGGCATGCTCTTTGGCTTAAAAGGGTTTCTTCACAATTCCCAAAGCTCTCCAAGGCTGAGTACAAAAGTATTATTCAATTAATAGTTTCATGTGGACGCAGCCTAGATGAATCATCTGTATTTTTGAACTAACGCATGAAATAGAGAACAATTTTAACACATGATCAAATATGCTTACTACTGCGATTTTTTACATGTGGCATTTTCCCCAGGATAAGCACAGCCTAAGGCATTTTCACACTTTTCTTAGTTCAAGAACATGATTTTCCTCCTACATAATGCCTCATGAACCATGCCACTGAATCTTTGTATTTCATGCATCAAAATAGACATTACTTCAAATTCTGTCTATAAAATTGTTATTTCCTCTGTTACTTCTTTCCTATAAAAACTGTGTGCTGCCACTTATAGATTTTAAAATAAAACATGCACCTATTAGCAGTATGATATGGTAGTATATCAGTAGATTAGTAGTATGATATACTACAGTTTTATATGACTAAAGGAAATGTACAAGTACTGCTCTATTCTTAATCTCTGTTGACTTGTAAAGTTCTTCAAGCAAAGCAATGAATAAATCTTCCTGAATCTAATCCGTAAGAACTGGTAATTTTATTTTGTTGGGTTTTTTTAGAGAAAGGAGAAAAATCCAAATACCTTCAGGTCGTGTTATTCCAATCAGTAACTGAAAGTGTGTTTCCAGAAGGTACTGGAGTAGATGAGAGCTTACTCTGAATTTTTTTCCCATTCTAAAGTAAAGCAAGAGATGCATTCTAGGCAGATGGGTACAATGGATTTTTATTTTAATACCAGCATTCTAGAAATTATATTTTTAACATGATCTTTATAGTTAAGTTTGTTTCCACACTAAACAGCACAAGGAAATGAAAGGGCTACTATTTCTTATCTAGGGCCAAGAGAAAGTAAAGACTTATCCCAGAGGAAAGATTACTGCTTCTAAATATACACTTTGCCAGTGCAATCTGAACAATGGAAGCAAAATGCTAGCATTTGATCTGTACCTGCTATAACCAATAAGTTCTGCTGTTTTGTAATTCATGAGCATGAATTCTTATCATGACAAAGAAGTGTAAAACAGCTTTGGCAGAATTTAACAATGGGCTGATAGCAAGTAATTCATTCCATACCTTTAAGCATACTTGCCATCTATCTTTGAACCTTTCTTAATTCTAAATATAACCTTTCTGAGATAATGGAACAAAGCTGCAGAGGATTTATCATGTTTTAGATTAACCATGGATTTATCTCAAGATATAGCAATTTAGATCATATAATAGATAACATTTGAACAGGCAGAACGTCAGAGCCCGCACCACCTGCTAGTTTCAGTTTTAGGACCCGTTTCAGGGTCAGATGTCTTAATGACTACAGAATCTATGTTTATCAAAAACATGAACAGACGTTGCTACCCATATAGTCACAAAATGAACATCCAGAAAGAGTAACTGTAAACTGAAGAATTACACTCATTAACCCACATGCGTGACAAAATTGGTTTAGGCTTTGTCTCTAAATACAGGTCCACATCCTGAAGAGCATGAAATGCTTTTCCCCCATTTTCTGGGTGTCACAATGCCTTAGATAAACAAATACCAATTATTTATTAACTATTTCACTGATAAATGCTTCAGAAAAAAACCCATCTGATTCTGTGACTGAAGCAGCAGCAGCATTCAGGACAAAAATTGAGTAGGCAGGCTTTTAACTACTTACTTATTTTGAGCTTTAGAGTATTGGTCCTATAGCCTTATAATTGTATAGGGCTACTTAGAAGACAAATATCAGATTTAATCCAAATCAACTGGGATTAAAGTCTGCCCTATATATTTCTTCTTACTTCAATGAAAGGTAACTGTCTTGCTGTCTTGCACAGGGAGTTTTGACTCCCAGAGGCAGTCAAAACAAATTACTGAATCTAAACCCATAATGTGCAAGTACAAGATTTAAAGCCATTCTGTTACATCTCACAAGTCTCCAGTTTGGGCGAAGAGCATCAGCTGAAGCAGTCACTGGTGTGCTGCAGGCCCAGGGGCAATCATTTCACTGCTCTGAGTCTGTACCTGGCCTTTGCTTAACTGTACTCATTTCCATGTGATGAAGAACATAAGAATTGTTGTCTGCAGAAACACAGGTCAGAAAGAGGAAGCTAAATATATTTAGAGAGGTTAACTGTATTTCAGTCAGCCAGACTAATTCATCTAGAATATTTTAAGAGCTGGCTAAAGCAATGTCTTTGATACTTCTAGAGAGACTGATGAAATCCCAAAAAAGGATTTGTGAAATGCAAACATAATACTTTGCTTTAAAGTCAGAGAGAGCAACCTATAGACAAACTTACAGGCTAGACAGTCAGATTTTGGCACTCAGGGAAACACTGGGCAATGCTAAACAACTTTAGAGAGTACACACAAGATAACATGATGTTCAGTATGAGGTTTGTGGGAACACACACACACATCAGCCCCCAACAATTAAACTAATCCATGCATCCTCATTTCCTCTTATATGAGGTGGCTCTTAACAAAGGGTGAAATAATAGATACCATGCTTCAGAAAGCTTTTGATGCTCTCCATGCAACCGTGCTTTAATTTTCAGAGTAACAGCTTAGGAATGAACTAGGTATAAAAATAAGAAGGGTTAGGAAAGAACAGTTAAGCATTGGAACAAGAGTGTCAAGAGAGTCTGCAAAGCCTTTCTGAGAGGAAGGGCTTAGCAACAAAATATATCAGGGTGGCCTAGGATTACATTTGATCTCACTTCCACACTTTTGGGAGGGATTCATTTTTGTGACACCACAGAATCTTATAAACAAGTATTGAAATCATGATAAAATTACTGAAGGAAAGATACCTGACTATGCTAAACATTCCAGGAAGAATTATTCCTTGCCAAGCTGGAAGTCTGTCTGGGATCTTCCTGCAGAGGACTCTACTATATTAGTTCATGTTATTTTCAAAGTATGATGGAGAAAACACAGACACGTACCAATTTTGGATGATTTAAAACTCACAGCAAGTCCTTCAAAGATCAGAATCAAATATACATTCCTCCCCCACCCCCCAAAAAAAAACCCTAAAATCAATCACACCAAATACTATGACAACAAAAGCAAAGTGCTACACTTTTCAAAGGCAAAACCACCCTCAAAACATGTAAACACTGAATGCAGAAGAAAGTTTTAAAACCAGAGAGTCATTCCAGTCAACCATTCATGTCATTTCAGATTTCCAGGCACCAAGGTGAAATAATCTAAACAAAATTCTGCATCGTTTCTGAAGAAACTGTCTCAAACAAAAAAGCAGTCACTCTGCCGCTGTAGTCATCACGTGCCATCTGCCTGTGGCAAAAAGATCTAGAAGAAAAAGAAGTCTGATACCATTTCTGATATTCCATTGTTCAAATGAATCCAAATTTTCAAATTGCACCAAAGTGTTCTTGAAAAATTATTTTCATGAAGTCATTTAGCTCTAGCATCATTATGATTTCTCTCATTTGTCCACTGAATTTACCCTTTATAGCTTTATTATCAGTAAATACTGATATTTAGTCTCAGAACATTATGTACTTGGAATCCTCAACTGAAAGAGTAATTTTGCAATTTCTGGGAAGCAATTGGTACAGTTTCCAAATTTATTAATGTTCTAAATGACGCTGAAAATGCTAAAGTACTAAATATAACTTCCAGTTAGAACATACTGAAACTCTACAGAAGCATTCAAGGTAATCTCTGAGAGAATGTAAGAATTTGCTGTATCAGTCTTTTGACTATTTTTTTAAGACATATAATCTTCTCATTCTTCTATAAAAAGTCTTCCCATAAAACTGCGCAGAGGATTTTCCTCATCCATACCCTGTTCTGGATCAGTACAAGCCTTTCACAGCTTCATAACTTCTCCCAAAAAATGGAGGCATCTGAAGAAAAGAACTTCAGCTTACCCAAGACTGCGCGGTTTATGGCAGGTACTAACTTCAGCAGTTAATGAAGGAATTAATGAGACATTTCTTCCATATCATAAGGGAACACACTGTGCGTTAAAGGGGAAGGGGATTAAATAGGAGGAATGGATCAGTGTCAAACATTTTCTACCTGTAACCTTTCCAAAGAACAAGAATACAGATTAACTAGTATACTACCTCTTCTTTCAATTAATTAAGAATTGAAATCAAACATATGGATAAAATACATTCCATAATCTAAGCCTTTCTAATTTTAGTAAAGAACACTAAAACAGAGATTATTTTTTTTCCCTACACTACAGCTTTTTGGCATTAAACCAGTGAAGTGTATAAACATATTCCTAAATGTTTTTTACATTAATTTTAACTCATACATCATCATTCTTAATCCTACCAATAGCCCCATTGGCTTCAACTAGGTTAAACTCCTGTTTAAAAACACACACCAAGCCTCAAAGATCTGGACCCCATGCTTTCCATGGACATGCAGGATAACAAAGCAAAATGCATCACAGGCATAGGCCAGACGTACAACCTCTGTTTGTAACATTCAACTTCACGTACCTCACGCACAATATTTAAGAGGCCTGATGATCAAAAAGCCGTTGAAGCTGCAAGCAGATGTGTCCATGGACCATGGTGGATTTTGCTAAGTCCCATTACATTTAAAAATGTGTACAATTCAAAGTCCACAGATGAGGAAAAACTGAAGCTGATTTTGTTTTACTGTACACATTTTGAATTTAATATTATCTGAGAAGAACTTAGGACCTTGGATAAATATGCCTCCATATTTTCCAATTAATGTAAGTAGAAATGCCACACAAAAAAACCCCATGAATATGTGGAGAATTCAAACATCACATATGCAAGATATTCATTTACTATTAATACACATAAATCTGTCTTCCAGGTTAACCTGAAGTCAGTGACATTATCTCACAGAACATATCCCAAAACCTTTTCCTTGCAGTGCTGCAAGAACATACTGAAAATTGCTTGAAGAAAAAATGTGAAAATTAAAATCTGACAAAGGATGGCAAAATCCTGGAAAACAGCACACCTCAAATAGCCAAGAAAATTTAAAAAACTATGCCCACAAATCTGTAGCAGTCTCAGTTTCACTCTCTACTACAGACAATGCTGTAGTGTAAAGCCCAAAAGAAGTTAAGAAACAAAACTATATGCACAACTTGTAGACATGTAAGCACAGAATAGGGCATAAAGACAAATACGGTGATCAAAAGCTTTGTTGAATTACCAGTATATCAGATGCTGAAGCACATGGGCATATGACGTATGCCAGGAGCCCACATTATACTTTAAAATACTATTTTGAGGACATATAAATTTAAGGAAGCTTCTCAAATTCAATCCACATCTAATTTACTTCTGTCCAATGTGAGCTAGTTCCTTTCATGCATCTCTTGTTTCCAGAAATCACAAATATAGGTTAAGATATGAGTTATCCCTGCTAAATAAGGCAGTCTTAGTAAGTATGCTGGTACAATTTGAGTTAATGATGCTAATTTTCAAAGCAACAAGGCATAATAACCAGTTAAATAATAGTTCCACAAATAAAATTTTGCACACATTAACTATATCAGCACATCCTTTATTTATAACTGAAAACCCACCACTTTACTAAGCACCAAATTTTGCCCTTCTTGTCAACATCCCACCTCTGCTTTAAACGTTATGCAAATATCATTCAGGGTAACTATTCATAACTGACTCTAAACCAGGATCAAATTACTAAATTCCAGGATCAACTTACAAAATTTTTAGAAACACAGTAAACCCCATACATTTGCTAAAAATCATCAACTGCAGGTTTTACAGATATAATGTTAAAAGCTCAATAGGTACTCAGTTTTATTTGACATTGACGAGGTAAATTTAAAGACTTGCTCCCTAATTACTAGAAATACTCAATGCACTAGCATCTGTGTATGAAAAGGATTGATTATGCTTTAACAAAACATGCCGACAGATTATGAAAATGCAAACAGGAAGCATGGCAATAGTTCTACTAGCAAATTTTATGCCAATCATTGCATCAACTTGCAATCATACCGTAAATGGAGATTTGTTTCACTGCATTCACTAGAAGTATTCTGAAAAAAGCCAGTCCAAACTCAGAGACAGCATAAGTGACTAAATGTCCATGCCCCAATTGAGCAAACTACCACATCTCCTTTCATGGATTGTTTGGTGCTTGTTTTTTAAAAGGAAAAAGAACACCAAATTTTTTTTCTTTTCCCAAACTCTAATCTATTGTACCAAGAATTAAACTTGATCTCAATATCACCATTAAAACCAAACCAAAGTATTCTGAGCTTGTATATCCTTGGTTACTAACATGCTACCACAAAACATAACAGGATTACAGTACATAGCAAAACTGTCAAAAGTTTGTCCAACCCTTACACCTAGTTGCTGGTGTAAGTAATCTCCAGGATGCAACCTTCAGAAGACTCCCTAAGGAAAAAACCAGCATGTTGTCTTATGCACAGCACAATGGTTCAGATCCTGACTGAGTTTATAGGCACTGTCACAATCCAAACAACCAGGAGCTTTAATTCCAAATAATGTATGTAGGAAAAAAGTAAAGATATAAAACCTATAAATGAGCAGGGAGGGAAAGAGTGACAGGACAATTCCAGATAAGGCAAATAGAATACACAATTTTAAGTAAATATTAACAAAGGTTTAATTCTTTCAAATGGCATCAATAGTCACAATGGATTCAGTGGGATCAGACCATTTATAAGACCAGTAACATCTGACCTGAAGTTACATGGATTAAGAATAAAGTCAGCTTCAAATAACAGTGTCAAAACTAGATGGGAACACATGATGATCTGTGGAATCTAACTATCTCAGTAAAGTTTCCTCAAGAAGTTCCTCTGAAAACTGTGTAAAATAACAGGCACTTCTTAAACTGATATAGTTCTATACCAGCTAATGATAAAACATCTTATTAAACTGAAGGGGGGGGGGAGGGGGACAGGGAAAGAAGGAGGAAAACACCCCAGATGAAGTACAATCTTAAAGGATGAGTATATTGAAGCCACAACTAATCTTCCATCATTACACCACCATCTCAAAAAAAACTGGGTCATTTCCAAAAGAAATGTTTTGGTTTAAAATCAGATGCTTACTCTGAAAGGGGAAAAGAGGGGCGGGAATAAGGAAAGAAAGGAAAAAAAGCTGCAGAATTTGTTGTACTGCAACATATCCAGAAGAAGCTGTAAACAGTAGAAAAAAAAACATTGAGAGTACTTCATATTAAATGCACAGAAGTGTGTAAAATTCTGGCTGCATTCTACTTTCTTGAATTCTATTCCATATTTTTTGAATGTCGCAGTCCATCCAGCCTGCCAATTAGTCGTCAGGACAGAAAGCTTGCCATGCAACTGTGACAAACAGGGCTTACTTAAGGTAAGGAGCCTCAGCAGGCAGATACATTCATTAGTAAATCATCCCCCCCCCCCCCGTCGCCCCCCATTAAAGTTGCCAAAAGCAAGAGAAGGCATCTGCTTATACTTATTAAAAATAACATCTCCTGCCAGTTGATTGAAATACAATTTTAAATTGCAAATTTAAATTTATTATTTGCAAATTGCAAATAATAAAGAAAAATGGAGGAACTACCCTATTTGCAAATAACAACCTGCAGAGTAGGTGAGATTTGCAAAAGCATTTATTGCAACTAACACGGGTTTAATGTAATATAATGTTGTTTACTATATCTCTTTTCTGCATTTCAAGATGCTGCATGTTTTCTTACATAAAGAACGAACAATAATCTTCTCAATCTTGCTCTGTATTATGTATTTCACCATTGCATTCTCTTATGCACAGTATCTCATTCACAGTGGCAATAATAAAAGCAAACTAAAGAGTGATGAAAGTTTTTAGAAAGTCTTTTTTTTCCTCTTATGAAACATGATGCAGGCATAACAATTACTTTTGGGGAGAGAGCATTCTATGGATATTTAGCAAAACTGCCCCCCTCTTGTTTTTTTTGCTGCTTTGTTATGCAAGAACCCAAACCCTAGCCAAGCCAAGATGACATATCACTTAACATGTTTCACAGATTGTATGTGGAATATATATGGAAAAAGGTAGATAAACTACAGCTCCAATGCAATTGTGTTCACCAAATTCTAACATTTGCTCTGGGATGACTGATTCCAGGTCCACTGCAGTTCATGGGAACCTGTCCAACTGATGTCATTAAGCTCTGATTCAGCTGCAACTTGAAAAGCTGCTTGGAAAATATTAAATAGACTCCTATTGGAATTTTTACCAAATTAGGCACACTTTGGAAGTAGTAGCTTAAATTCCTATCTGTAAGAGAGTAAACACTGGGTGAAATATTGCGGTTTCATCTTACAGAATGTATAGGCAACACCTTCCTGATATGAAAGTTGTTCTGTTGCTATTGCTCTTTTTGAATCTTCTCTACTTCTTCCACATTGTTTCTGAGAAGGGCAGAAACGTGCACAATGTTCAGAATGCTGACAAACCATGGATTTCTGTAACACTGCACTGATGTTCTGCTTTGCTCTCCATTCTCTTCCTATATGACTCTTAGCATTTCATTTCCTTTGTCGACTGATCTGTAACATTAAGCTGATATTTTCATGACTATATCTGTAATGAAAAACTGGTATTTGTCCTTGTTACACAGTAACTCATTATTGTGTAGCAAGGACCAACTCAGAAGCCATCATTTAGTATATGAAGGAAGAAAAAAATCCTTATATTTATCTGCTAGAATTTCACCTGCCATTTTGTTGCCCATTCAGACAGTGTCTCAAGGTACCTCTGCCATTCTTCACAGCCAGCCATAGCCCTGTTTCCCCCATAGTAACTTGCAGTTACAAATCGTCTATGTCATTACACTATTGCCTTTTCCAGGTCACTTAAAAAATATACTGAATTTTTCAGAACCCAGACTGAATCCATGTAAGACTTCTCTCTCTCCGTCCATGACAAAACCAAATAATTTACTACTATCCTCAGATTTTGCCTTTCCACTGATTATTTATCAAAGGAAAGATGTTCTCTCTTAGGCCTTGGCTGCTTTGTTTTCATAAAAGCCTCTGTTGAGAGATTTTGTCAACAGACGTTGGGATGTCCAAGTACAACACATCATTCAGGTCACCCCCACCAACAAGGTGTGCCAAGTCCTTCAGAGAACTCCAAAAGGACTGTTATGCAAGATTTCCTTTCACAAAAGCCATGATGACTATTCACAAGTATATCTCCCATATCTAGATTTTATTTATCCATTTGTTCACAAAGTCTAATCTGAAGTAATTTCTGCTCCTTCATACAGCAAAGACTTACAGGCTAGTAGTTACTCAGATTTCATGTCAATTTCTTTCTAAAAACTGGCATCATATTTGCCATCCTCTAATCATAAGCGCCAAGACAATTTTAAATGAAAAGTTATGCATTACCAATAGCAATACAGCTATTTCTCCCTTGAGTTCCTGTAGCACTGCTGGGTGAACACCATCTGTTCCAAGTAGTTTCTTACCAAGGCAATAGGTGCTCTCCAGACATAGTGAAAGACTCCTCCTGTTCCATACTTTGACGCAGCATAGCAGTCAGATACAATTAAACATTTCAAATTAGCAATTCAATAAACTGAATGAATCAAATTCACCTGCTGTACATTATTGTTACTGTCTGGCTTTTGACATCACCAGCATAAGTTACCTCACCACCTAGTGATGCCAGAAACCCGACTGAAACATTGCGTAAAAGCATAGAAAACTCTATGTTTTATTCAATCAAGTAGAAAAAAAAACCAAACAAAAAAACCCAAAAAAACCCAGTAATGAGGTCCACTGAGCTACAGAAATACACAAACTCACACTTTCATTATTTCATTAGAAATACACAGAATCTAAATATACTCCTTATAGCAAACACTTAGGAACTGAGGTTCTTAAATTTTGCTCTACAAACAGAACTCTCCAGAGCCCGACAAGTGAGCACAGGAAAATAAACAAGAGAAGTTAGGTAACACTAACCCATATTTGCATGTTTAACATTCTCGGATGATCTCATAATATTATTTTGGCCCTTATATAACAGTAGCAGAACAGAAAATGCAGACATCGCTTTGAAGACTTTCTTTGCTAGCTTTCCTCCACCCACAAATGCACACAGATGAGCATGCACATTTTGACTGCTTGTGTGCATGGGCAGAAAAATTCCTAGGACAGATGCTAGATCCAAGCCATTCTGCTCCATAACAATATGAGCTTGACTGAAAAATGAAATCCAAATGTGTTCATTACCTGATCTGCTATGTTTCATTGGTTCATCATTATGAAACCCAGTTTTTACTTTCCTGCTAATAGAACTGCCGTAATACACAATGCTATGGCTTCAAGGTCCACGTTCATTACGCTAAAACATTTATTATCAGCCTTCAGTAATACTGATTGCTTTCACAAAACTTGTTGGCACATCATGAAAACTGTAGCTGCTCTGTAAGACATAATAATCACATTAGATGCATAATAACAACTATTGTCATAGTAATAGAAGTGAATCAAAAATAGAAACTGCTAATATTTTTTCCTAGAACTGCTCACTTTTTTCTGCTAAAACTTTCTTATTCAGATTTCTGAGTTTCTTCAGCTGTATGAATTTGCTTCCTAGCATTTGATATTTTAATAACACATATATTAATCCAATACTATCTTTTTATTAAGAGGAATTTTTCAAAGGACAAATTGTAGTCAGGCATGAAATTGACATTCACAAGTACTTTATTCTGGTTTTGCTTTGGGAAATCCTCACCTCAGTTCCAATTTTTTTAGGATATTTTTGTGAGAAAGTTCCTGTACAATTCCAGGAATAGTTTTTTAGGTTTTTAAACTTGAATGATGAAGTTCAGAAGGTGTCTGGCATCTTGAAAAAAACATTAAAAGAGTAGTTTCTAAAACTTAATGTCTCCTGCAAAATAATGAAGACACAAAAGTGAGTCCTTCTCCTGCCAGAAGACTTCCTCCAACACATTCTGGGCTCTGCAAAATTCTCATCAAACACAAAAAGTTGCAAGTGAAATACAGAAGTCTGTAGCTGTAGGGCACAGAATCGTAGAATAATTTGGGCTGGAAGGGATCTTCAAAGGTCATCTAGTCAAACTCCCCTGCAATGAGCAGAGACTCTTCATCTAAGCCAGGACGCTCTGAGCCTTGTCCAACCTGACCTTGAGTGTCTCCAGTGATGGCGCATCCACCACCTCTGGGGAACCTCTTCCAGTATTTTACCACCTTCACTGTAAAAAAATTTCTTCCTCACATCCAGCCTGAACCTCCCCTCTGTTAGTTTAAAACCATCACCCCTCATCCTGTCACAACAGGCCCTGCTAAAAAGTCTCTCCCCATCTCTTTTATAGTCCCCTTTTAAAAACTGAAAGGCTGCAATAAGATCTCCCCAGAGTCTTGTCTTCTCCAGGCTGAACAACCACAACTCTCTCAGCCCTTCTTCATAGGAGAGGTGCTTCACTCCTCTGATCATTTTTGTGGCCCTCCTCTGGACCCTCTCCGTTAGGTCAGTATCTTTCCTGTACTGAAGACTCCAGAGCTGGACGCAGTACTCCAGGTGGGGTCTCACCAAAGCAGGGTAGAGCATATATGCCAAATAGACTGTTCACGCTATGGGATATTCAAAACTGAAGTTTGTAGGTTGTGGAAAAGTGTGCCAGGTGTGTCTAACAGAGGACACCGCACCCTAGGTTTGCCAGATATTTCTGTTATGCCAGTTATGCCAGAATTTCTGTTACAAAGCTGGCAGTCTAGAAGTCCTAGAAGCCTCAGCTTGCAATCAGGCATGCTAGGGAAGTCTAGTAAGGATTTTGGCACCCTACTGCAGAGCTGTGACTCAAAACCTCAGGAACCCTTGGCTGCTTGATAATGTCACTGAGCAACTGTAGCACACAGGGGGGATGCTAAAATCTAGAAACATTCTATTTCAATGTTTCTAGGAAATCAAAAAGAATCTCTGGCTAGAAAGTAATTAAAAATAGTATTAGCTATTTAAGACCAAAGCCCACCAAAAATAATGAAAACTGGAGACTTTCTTATGGATGAAAACCCCTACAGCTTTGACATCTGTATTCACCAGTTATATTCAGGAATAAGAGACTTCAATTTTGATACAGGCATCAAAATAAATCATTCCACTATCAGAAGCTGATGACCTGGTTAGATGCAGATTTGGTCTAGAAGGTCTGTAACTTATACTCCTTGAACTGCTCTTGCTGAGTAGCAGGAACTGTGCTGCAAATGATACAGCCCAAGTCTAGGTTTTAGGTACCATTCCAAGCAATTTGGACTATGAACTATGAAAATTGGACTATGAAGGAAGGAGCAGTAACAGAAGTCAGTAACAATATTTACAAACTGAAACTTTTAGATGACACCTATTAGGCTTCATGTTTCAAAGACAGATTTTAAATTTTGCTACATTATCCTTTTAGATGTCCACTCTGTGCATTCACTGCTAGTTTGACAGTCCTTTCTATCAGCATCCCTTCATTTCATTTCAAGGCAGAGACTCAAAAACCCGATCAGGTTCACCTGATACTTGCAGTAAGATTACTTTCCGAAGAGAACTTATCATGTGCCTTCTAACATCTCATTAGATAGATAACCATTCCCATATTGGAAGAAAGAAGCAAAAAGGAGCTACTGTCTTTCCATTTTCCCCCAAAAGGCAGCCACAATATTCAAAGTATTTCTAATTAATTGATTGGTTGTGCATTAGGATGAGCGCGTGTTCGGGGAGAAGAACGGATACTAAATCTGTTTTAAACATCATCTATTGGTTGCTTCCAGACTTTCCTAAAATTAGTCATGATGGTTTTGCAGTGAAGACAGAGCTCTGAAATGCTTTTGGTAGCCTTGTTCAAGCCCTTCCTCAGTGTCAAATTCCATTTCTTTCTGGAAAAATGCATTATCCTGCCCGAAGAAATGGTAGTAAACACGTATTTCTTACTGCCTAGGCTAGCTGACAGTGGGACAACTTTTTATATCCTAATTACCTCAGCATGACTTATAAAAGCGCAAACCAGTTCTGAGTAGCAGAAGCATTTTTAGGCAGCCGAGAGAAACTTCCTAGGAAGGTAGATTAATACCTGGAAGAAGTTAATGTGTAGAAGCTAAGACAAAATACATGTGTTGTCCACCAAAATCCCCTTGCAGCAGAATGCTTTTTGCCTTTCTCGTTTTCTTCAAATATGATAGATCTGAAAGATGGTTGAATCTATTATAGAAAACAAACAACCACAGAAAGAACAGTTAAAATCCACACAAATTACGGCCTCCTAGAGCACCATTTTTCATCTAATCCACCTCTTTGAAAGTTTCACCTTGCAGACAGACAGAGCTCAGAGAGCCATTCTGGATGATGAAGCTGTACAAGGGAGCAAGGGGAGGACACAGCTATTACTCAGCAAAAGCAGAGAGAAGAGAAAGCTTTACAATTGAGAAAAATACTCCAATTGCTCAATGAACGAGTGTTTTGTAAGTACAAAACCGTCTAAGCCTACGTAAGTTTTATATGCATCAGTTTCAAATATTTAAATCCAATGGAAAATATAGAGCTTGAGTAAATTCTTACTCAAGCAATTACAGATAACACACACACACAGAGCTTCCATTAAATCAAGTACACGATAAACTGACAGTAAATTTTAGAACCACAGAATTATAGAACAGCACAGGTTAGAAGGGACTTTGAAAGAACATCTGGTCCAACTTTATGTGGGAAAGGAAACCTTAATAAGATTATCTAGCACTCTGTTCAGTTGCATTTGGAAAACCTCCAGCGATGGCGACTCTACCATGTCCCTGGGGAAGTTGTTCCAGTGAACAATTGTTCTCACTGTAAAAAAATTATTCCTTATATCAGGATGGAAACTGTCTTTTCCAAGACAATTCACAGTTGCAATTGCCCAAAGGTACCTTCCCATGGGGTAATGAAAAGAAAATACCAAAAAATACAAACACAACAGAAAATCAAGTGCTCACAGAATCTTCCTGTCCAGTATCAGCACTCATCACAAAAAGTCACCAAAAAAAATTAATAAAGAACAATTGGCACTTGTTAATTTAATAATTTACTAAACCCATTCAGAATTATTCATAATTTTTTATTCTTTTTCAAAGTGATGCCAAATAAAGTTACCTCAACAGATAGGCTTAAAATGACCACTTCTTTTTTTTGTTTGTTTTTTCATTTTTTCAGGTTTTCTGCATAAAGCCTCTTACTAAATATGGTTTTAAAGGAGACAGCTTTACATTTGGAGATTATTCTTATTTTAGTAATTCCAAATACTGTCCTCGAGTAGGCTAGCGACTTGAAAAAGATTTCTGTTCTTTGGAAGAACAGAATGTCATCACTAACAAATAAAATAATGTTCCATAAAATCTGAAAATAAGTTACATTCAGCTACAAAATACAAGTCAGTATTGTTTGTTAATTGGAATTTTGTAGGAGCAAAACTGTAATAGTACATTAGGATGCCAAGAATCTGACCTTCTGTGCCTCAAAGGAATAAATAGCTGTAGAGAGACTGCTCCATGTGATATGTACCAAGACTTAAGTTAGGTATCTGGAGTGAAGTGCTCCTTGGTGGCATTTCCAAACAGGATGACTACCTTCCCTGTGTACTCATCCACATTAGTACATCAGTTCAGATGATGAATCAAAGGCAAGTTTTCCACTTAACTGTGCTTTGGTTCCCATTATGGAGCAGTCTCAGAAGACATCAGCTTGATTCATTTCACATTAAGGTAAACCAGAACATATGTTCCTGACCAGTAATGGGACCAAACGAGGTAGGCTGAAATAATGCCCCTAAAATGTATATGATGTGGACCACACCAACCATTTCACAGATCTGTTCCCACTGACCCCTACTAGCTTGTGTGGAGATCTTGAGTCACTCAAAGCTTTTATCATCTCTCGCTGAGAGAAGCATTTTGTCTCATGGAATCAAGTTTCAGCTGCGCTCCACATGTAGTCCTGCAGGGAACCCCCAGGAAGTGCTCCCATGGGACCAGTAGTGTCTACCCTAGAAAATAAACCTTTCCAGACAGTCCAAGTCCTTCACAGATAATATCCATGCAGTAACCAGCCTAAAGCAACTAGTAGGGCAAAATTCACACACAAAAGAGCTGCAAAAGGATTTACTCGCACTCAAACAGTGATTTGATAGCCAATATTTAATACCACAGAGGAAAATAAATGCTATTATAAATAAATACTGTTAGGAGAATAGATGACTGTCAAGACAGCATTGCAATATGGCCTAAGTGTTTCAAATAAATAGCAGAAGATATGTTCAGCTTTTACCAGCAGTTTAAGAATCTTGAGTTTTCCTACTGTTGCGATAGTAATATTAATAGCATCTAGACTAAACCTATTAGTTATAAAATAGATGGTATAATTGCTACCCGGAATGTTAGTTAAATAAGGCTGCCTTACAAAAATGTCTCAACTCTCCTTCCATGATAATGCTGCTATTCATCTTTGTAAGACCAACACAACAAGTACAAACGAAGTGGTTCAATTTTTGAATTCAGGCAAGCTCAAAGGGCAATGAAGGATGACTATGACTCAGAAGACTTCATTACAAACAAGTTATCAGAAGGCAAACTTTTGACTTCATCTAGCGATTCAAAACCAAATTCTTTTGTCACGTGCCAAAAGAGTAAGACTGTGGTTTAAAGTATGGAATATGACCTTTCCTGTCAGGTCATGTAGAATGCACATGAGTTAATAATTTCTATCTTCTCCTCTACCTCCTTCAGGTTTTCTTCCACAACGTATGTGGCATTATTGAGAAAGAATGGGCTACAGGTGTTCAGAATCTCAGAAGGAATATTTTCTGTTTCTAATCCTTCACAGCATGAAGTGTGTTAGGAAAAAAAAAAAAAAAAAAAAAAAACACCAAAAAGGATAATTTTTACTCTGCAAATGACACCATGTCATCCAGTACAACAATGACAAGTTAGAAATAGAGTAAGTACAGCATGAGTAGGCAGGCTGCCTGTTATCTGCAGTTTTCAGAGTATAACCCGGTTTCCTTCAGTAGCATTTTAGATTTCACTTCTCCATAATGAAGAGATCTAAAAAAAATAAAAACCACTTGTCAAGCAGTTCTCATACCTTGCTTTACAATCTCACAAAACAAACTGCCCAGAAGCAGCTTTGCTTCCCTGAGGAGTTCCACCTATAAAACGAACACCATTTGAGATTTAGTTTCCTTTGTTCTATATTATGGAAGATCCCCAAGGATGTTAAAAATTTCTTAGAAGTAAAAGCAGAGGAATTCTATTCTTCATGTATGAAATTCCACCAGCTTTTATAAAAGCTCAATTCTTAGCTGTACAGCTTATGCTAACAACCATAAGTTAATGAGGGCTGACAGAATGTCACTGCGGGAGTCATCAGAGGCGAAATTGTTTCCTTGGCATCCTCCAACTAGCCAAACATTTATTTTTAATATTTTTTTTCCATTTCATAAGAAAATGGATTGACCAGCTGAAAAACACACTCTTCTACACATGTCTGAATAGGCCACATAAAAAAGAAAGTGGCAGGGTGTAGTTAACACTACACCAGTGGGAGACAAGAGGGTTAGTAAGAACTTGAAGCATGGGCAGTGCCAGCTCACCTTACACAAGCCAGCGAGCAATTCTATGTCTCTGCAGGCTGCCTGATACTTTTTAGTTAGGAAAATGCTTTGATGCTACAATACACAATGAATACGCCAGCTGTACTTCTACTTCTATAAAAATACACCTTCAATACAGATTTTTAGTTTAAAATATATTAGATGCATTGATAATGACCCTTTTGCTAGAAAAGCTGCCTTTTCTCTTAAGGTACCTTCTCTGAAGAAGGAAAATTAATGCACAAATAAAAATTCACTTGATGCAATTCCTCATGAAAAAATAAGGATATGGTAGACTACTACAGAACAGTCAGTATCAGCTCCCAGATACAAACGCAGACAGCCTTCATACCTTGCATATCTCTATGCAGTCAAGAAACTGGAGGAGACAAGCTATAAAGATTTTATTTGCCAGCTATAAGCCTCTTATAACAACAGCTCAGGTGAAAACTAGAAAATACAATCTAGTAAATATCTTTCTTAAGTGGCAATACTAAACTGACCATTCTGGCAAACTGCTCCTCAATTAAAGGAGGAGATTAAATTTAAGTATGAGATTAAAGTATGAGATACAAGGAAACATTTATTTGAGAAGCTGTAAGAAGTGCACAGTGTGTAGTTTCATGAGGTTCCTGTATGCCTACTAGTATCAGAAAAAGCCCCAACTCTTGCATAAGACTCATTGATCTTTGCATAAAAAATCCTCTCCATTCAAAAAGAAACTGGTGTAAATTGCATTTCTTAAAGTTCATAGAGCATAGCTTAAAGCCTTTAGAATGCCACTACACACAAATTAAAACCTGCTGCCCCACATTTGGTTGTTGAAGATTTATCAATGGTACAGTTTAGGTTATCTTTGTAACAATGAGGCACAGGACACAGTATTTTTCCCTGTGAAGTGGCACAGAAAGCAGTAAGGCAGAATGCGTAAATAGTGCACAGAGCCTTTCACATATAATCCTATCCTAAAAACCAGTCTTTTTTTAGTACATGATGTTGGGGTTCACATCTTACCCAAGTTTCACTGACCTCACAGACCTTTTCTCTGCATTTCAGACTGATATTCCAACCCCAACCTTGCCAAAGCTTGGACAAGTTGTGCTCATTTACACTGCATTTCTCAAAACCATCAGCAGAGATTATTTTCACCATCTGTGCAGTTCCATATTTCTTTAAATGACAGAGTTTTACAGTAGGGTATTGCAGCATTCCTCAAAAGCAGGAAAGGTAGTACTGCAGATCCTATGAGGTTATAACAACAACTACTGTACAGCTGATAACAACAGTGATGCAATTTTTAAAAGTTCACACCATCTGATAGGATATAATAAGCTCCATTCTGAATTTGGTTTGCATTTTATTAGATACAATATCCTCTTTAACCTCTAGGCTAAAATACAGTTGGAAAATGGGATTTTCATAAAGAGTGAAATTATCCACTTCTCTTCCAAAGTCAATGCCACTGTAAAATTCTTCAGTTTATATTCTTATCACATTATTTAGTTTTATTATTATTCCACAGGTCTGCTATTTTTAGCAGCTTATTAACACTTTGAAGACTATCATAGTGAAAAATTTAATTTTCTTCAGTTCTTTAAAAATACCTCTAGAAAACTGAGACAGCACTTCCTTTGCAAGGCTGCCGTCTAGAGTGTGGTGCTCAAGTGGCTTTGTTCTCCCACTTTTTTTCCTATGTTTTCCGTATTTCTGATACCATGTAACTAAAGACTGAGGCATGTGGATTATTTCATTCTGTAAACAGACTCTGTGTGAAAGACTTGCTCAGGAAGTTACGGATTTTCAAAGCCTTGAGATAGATCTCTCATACGAAAGACACTTCAGTCCGATAATAGATTTATTCTCTCGCTCATGTCAGGCTCTAGCTGCACAATTCTTGCCTCCAACAGGTTCAGCTACAGCAACAGGGCAAAAGGTTTAAGCTGGTCCTGGGAAATGCGGTGGGAGTAAAAGGACTATACAAATCTTCTAGCCCCCTCTTATGAGGGCTGCTTGAACAAATACACTTATCTGGGATTTCCTGACATCTGAATAGGCTTCATCAGGCACTGCAGACATCTGCCTGTGAGCTAATCCTTCTGAGCAATCTTTTTAGCCCAACAATCTTCTCTAGAGTGTGGTCTCCCTATTCTAAAGAGAACATCTACATTTGGCTGGGAAAAAAAAATCAAATCCCACAAAGTATCTGTTTATCCTCACTGACCATAAAGAGAATCTGAGGGGACTGGATCAACTGCATGTCTTTAGCAACTCAAGAAAGAGTCCTGGCCCTCATGTGCAGCTTTCTAGCAAATTTTGGATAATTCTGGCCACTGAATGCAGTTCAGATGCTGGATTCACCAAGTATATATAGTGGGTGGATCCCCAAGAAACTGTTTTTACATCATGTGTACTCTACAACAGATATGTCTGCATGTCTATCTAGGTTTCCTCAGGCAAAAATACAGTAATCCTAAATATATAACTCTGGAACATACAATATGCTCAAAAGAACATCTTCTTTGAATTAGGGCTTCACGTAGCCTCATTTGGCAAAGGGAGATAGGACGCTAGACAGGAAGATAGAAACAAGGCGAATCAGGTACCTAGTCCTTTTCATTCACACCAAAAGACCCCAGCACCTACTTAAGTTTACCAAATCCCAGCTCTTACAGATGCAACAAGATTAAACAGAAAACCAGACAGTTGCTGCTAGAACTAGATCAAGACTTTTCCTGTCTCATGAAGAAAGAGACAAGATTTCAAACACATTTTCAGTCCTAAAATGGGAAGAAAACCACATTCCTGTTATGCAGAAATCTAAAAGCATTTTGGAAAAAGTCTAAAATATTTTGGGTTTACCCAGCTCATTGTCAAAGCTCAAAGCCAAATTAAATCACTACAAACTAGACTTCAAGGTGGTGTGCCAGATTATTCAAGAATTTGGAATTATTTGAATGAGCTGAAATGAAACAAAGTTCTCATCATAATTTATGTCTGATAATCAAAAATTCCCATAGAAAAATGAACCTCAAAACATGTCCATCCAGCTCCACAGGCCAGTGAAGCATTTAAACCTACTTCAGATTTAGCTACAGCATCTACTCCTTTTTATGGCAGAGGTCTAAATTCATCGTCATCTTGAGATGAGAAGACACAGAAGGATTCCTGTTCCCACCCCTTGCCATGTGGTTCTCTCAATAAGAGCAAGACTCTGCCAGTTGAGCTACACTTAGGCCCTCACTACACACCACTCATTCTTAAAAAAAAAAGGGGCGGGAGAGGGGAGGATGGGATACATTCCCTATTGAATTGAATGGTTTTCCCCATGTTTCCAAATACTTCTGTCTTAAAGGATAACTCACATTCCCCAGAATACCCAGAGATCTTCAAGTCTGACACTGGGATGGGTATATTAGACTGTCAAAAGTTTGCACATGTTGCATCAAATAGATAAAAACAGAGGATTTACGGTGGGGAGATGAGATAACTGAAGATCTGAACAAGGTGCTTTATTTTGTAAAAATATAATCAGAGAAAACTAAAGCTTAAGAGGTTCATTCAAAACAAAGCAAAAGCATTTCAGGTCTCTTGACATTCGGAAGCAACTCTACCTCCCTCCATTAGAACTGCTTTTGGTTGGCAAGGTAAAAATAGACCAAGGCAGAGCAAATAATCTGTGAAAGGTACATTTAAAGGAGTGGTCTTTTAGACTTCCAAATCCTTTTCTGAAAACCGCATCTGCTATCCATATTAAGGTACAGAACTGCTTTAATTTTAGCAATAAATATGTTACATCATCTTACATAAGCAGAAAGCAAAAAAAGATGATTTTTTGTTATGATTTAAGTGCCACTGGACACACATGAAACTGAAGAAGGTGCCAAGTGTTAACTACATCCCTCTAGTTTCTCTCTACACTGGCACTTCATAAAGACAAATTGGAAGAAGGGTTCCAGTATCAGATTAAAAACATAGGAAAGAATTTAAAGCTTTAAAATTCAAAGAGTGGCGAAGTGCCAAAGAAAAAGAAAGAAGCAGAGAATAGAATTAAAGAGCTGGAGGAGTAATGGAAGCAGCTGGGTGAGGGGTGGGAAAAGAAGAATCAGTGTTGTAGAGTGAAGTCACGAAAGCATGGGGGAAGGTGTGGGAAAGAAGTGAGCAAGAACCTGAAAGGAGGAGAAAAATAAGGGAGAAAGGAGACAGCATACTTTTTAAACTATACATTTGCAGAAGCTTTGCATTTTTACCATCTGGCAGTATATGCAGTTTATTATGAAATTCTGGAATGTGTTTTGTGGTGTGGGGAGAACTGTTCCATGAGCTCATCTGAGCTAGATACATACCATGTAGTTAG
This sequence comes from Strigops habroptila, assembly GCF_004027225.2. Classification (NCBI taxonomy): domain Eukaryota; kingdom Metazoa; phylum Chordata; class Aves; order Psittaciformes; family Psittacidae; genus Strigops; species Strigops habroptila. The sequence continues at coordinate 18,259,433 of NC_046359.1, forward strand.
CTTCTGAGAAGCGGGAGAGGGCCCAATGATGGCTTGGATGATCATGTCTAATCCCATTACCAGTAAAAATTAAAAACGGGTTCAAACCAAAGCGAAATACCCATTCAAACCTTCCTGCTCAGCTAAACACCCCAAAGGGAAATAGCAAATTCTCCTACCTCCAAATAATGTGTAACACTAGCATCTAAGCCAAGCAACATTTTCCAAGAAACACGTTCTCTGTTAATCAGCAGAGTGTTGCATGGAGTACAGTAAGCCTGAAGTAAAATGCCTGATTCTATCACTATTTCAGGGATGATTTTGCCCAATAATTCTTCTACTTTTAAGTTCACAATGTCAAAAATGAAACTTTAAAAAAAAAAAAACCCAAGAAAAAAAGAAAAAATAAAAAGAAAATCCGTATTCTTACAACTCAATTCTAGCTCTTTACAGGCAGCCACACCTAGCAGTGATACCTGTGAGCAGAAGCTGGCAGTCCCTACTATGTCTCATAGTACTGATTGTACCTCATAGGTCTTCAAGGCCAGTTCCGTTAGCAAACTTGAATTCATGTTTCTATTCACTCTGACTCACTAGCACCTACATACACAGCGCTCATTTCAAGTCTTATCAGAAATAATACAGTGTTTTCTGCTCAGAGTGCTTGAGGTCAAACCACGGAACAAACCATTCTGATGAATAGATTCACCTGTTTCAAAGATTCCTCCCTGCTTTACAGGCATTAACCTATTATTGAAAATATGCCACGTCATATAATCAAAGGCATCAGAACAGTCTGACATAGGTAAAGCTATGTTAAAATTGTGTTAAGACTCCTGATTATCTGTCATGCTGTATGCAGCTTTCACTTAACTGACTTAATGAAATACAGTTACAAACATTATAAGAGGCAGGGCATAACAGAAGTAGAATTCATGTTGTTCGACTTGACTTCCATGGTTATACCTGTAGGTAGAGATAGGACAGCTGGGAAAAAAAAAAAAAAAAAAAAAAAAAAAAGATAAAAACTATAGAGAAAAAAAATGGCTTGTTATATACCAAAACATGCTAGAAGAAATATGCGTACTTTCCTGAAGTACTCCAAACTTTTATAAAAGGGAATAGGTGTAATTTGTAAAGTACCAGAATTGAATAACAAACCATACTAAATCCTGTATGCTTTTAAATTCTGCACCTGCAGAGTTTGCCACACAATATCTGTGGAAAAATCAAGATTCTGTAGCATTTAAAAAAGAAAAAAAATAAAAGAAAAAAAATCATTCTAGTGTAGCATTTTGGTAGGAAATAAAACCCTAAGAACATAAGCTGCAATTAAGCTGTTGAAGTCATGTTTTGCCTGAATTTGCAGAAAGCCTGACATAAGAGCTCTGAATTATGAATTCTGCAGTTTCATTTCAGCATCACCATTAAATATCTTATGGTTAATCAAATACGCTTTTCAAACAAACCAATCTGTCTCCTACATCTTCTTGCATAGAATAAGCCTTAGTTATTTTGAACTCTAAGCCATTAAAGATTTGCCTTTGAAAACTTTATCACCAAGAGGACATGTCATCACACTATTCATTTTCATATTCAAAACTTTCAGTACAGAACTAAATTTCACATCTTACTCTGGAATCAATGAAAAAGAAAAAAAAAAAAAAACAAACAGCTGCAGAACTTAGTGTCTTCCAGGGAATACATAAGACTTAGTATTCAACACAGCATGCTCTCACAATGTATATTTTTTCAGATATGTATCATTTTCAAAAAGCTTCTTGTTTCCCAACTGCAATTCAAAATTTTCACAACAACTATAAAAAACATGCCATAATCCTTGACAAACTGATGCCAGCAGCCACTTAGCAGTCTTGGCCAAATTCAGAAGAGCCTTCTATAACCAACTGCAATCTTAGGATGACTGCAGAACAAATATAACTTTGAGTCTAAATTATACTGGTGCTGGTGTTAAAAATGATTGGAGAACTGAGGCAAAATTGGCTGGAACTGGACGTTTGTACTCGTTGCAAATCACTTTGAATTTCATTTTCAAACATAACACTTATGTTGAGTTACAGTTCAAAGCGATCTGCCATTATTCTCCAAGGCTCTCAAGGTAAGTGTACAGCACATTTGCTCAAATGCCTCAGTGATGCCAAAAACCAAAGCAGTTCCTAAAAGGAATTTTAAAAAAATTAAAATAAAATGAAAATCCAGAGAGCAGAACATATGCTTTAAATTCAGCTCTACATTAACAGGAACACTCATTCCTCTCTATTTATTTGGCTGTTATTACAGAGGATAAATCTAATGCAAAAAACTCTCAGTCCCTGAATCTCAGGCCAAAAAGAACAACTGTGGGAAAATGGAAATGCCAGTTTGTGTTCTCCTAAGTATTCTAGGGATTTAGGAGCAAATTTTGCATACCTTATGCATGCAAGCACTCTCAAAACTGGAGGGTTACACTGAAAAAAAAAATAAAGAACGAACATAGGATTTAGACAAGAAGAGTTCCTAATGCCTTCAAGAACTACAAAGACTAGAGGTCCTTTCAACCATATAGTCATAATGCCTTCCTTTAAAAAGGATTTTATTAATAGTTGCTGTAAGTAGACAGCTGTGTATATCAGAAAGTCTAGACTGAAATTACAAACGGGCTAGACACAATATGAAGTTCACATCATTGATCATGGAATTTTAGAGCCAGCATAATCCCTGAACTAGTTTTACTGGAACTAGTTTACTGGATTTTTCTGGAAGTCCAGAGTTATCTGATTTTGCACTCTGCAGAGCAAGATTCTACAGCACCTAATGAACTAAGGTGAACCTCTAAAGGGCTTTAGGTTTTGACTTCTTGAACACAAACCTGAGTTCACAGGTTTTCATGACAAAATTAATTTGCTGTAGTATGACATTAGGGACAAACAACTTCCATATTGTTGACAAGAGATGAAACTTCACTTTCCCATGAGAAACAGAGCAGCTTTAGAGCTACACTGTTCACTTATACATTATGACAGAAACTCTGCTTCTAAAAGATACGAACTTTGATCATAGAAGGTGTATCAAAGCCAAATACACAACTTTGGGGTGGAGTGATCGCAAGATTCAGGTTAGCAGCATTTTCAAAGATTTGGTTACCTCAGGGTAACCAAACAAAGAAGCTTAACTACTAGCAGAACATGCTGATAACAAAAAATAACATGTAACTTCAGATATCATTATGATGAAAGTCCAGAAAATGGTACTAGAAGAAGTCTGAAGCAGGTCCAAATGTTCTGAAAAGCTTCACCTACTAACAACAAAATTGAAAGCCATGGTGAACTCCTAGTGATTTGCATCCTTGTTATCTAGGCATTATTCCATTTATATTGGGAATTGTAAGGATTCTGCCACATTAGTGAGAATAATGTAGCATGCAAAGAGGAGATGGGGAAGAGAAGAGGACTGCAGGAAGCAATCAAAAGAGTAACATCATATACTCAGAATTTTTTTCTTCAGAGCTGCATTGAGACAGAGACAACACAACTCTGTGTCCTGGGTTCAGCAGTAGCAGTCATTTTTCTCCTTCTTAGTAGCTGGTGCAGTGCTGCGTTTTCAACTTTAGTCTGGGAACAGTGCTGATAACACTGACGTTTTTAGCTGTTGCTAAGTAATGTTTACTCCGATCAAGGACTTTCTCAGTCTGATTCTCTGCCAGGGAGGAGGGGAAGCCGGGAGGAAGCAGAGACAGGACGCCTGACCCAAACTTGCCAAAGGGGTATTCCATACCACAGCACATCATGCCCAGTATATAAACTGAGGCGAGTTACCCAGAAGGCCCAGATCGCTGCTCTGGTCAGCCTAGGTATCAGCTGGCAGGTGTGAGCAATTGTATTCTCTCCCCTTGATATCTCCCTTATCATTATTATTATCGGTGGTAGCAGTAGTGGTTTTGTATTGTACCTTAGTTACTGGACTGCTCTTATCTCAACCTGTGGGAGTTACATTCTTCTGATTCTCCTCCCCATCCCTCCAGGAGTGAGGGGAGGAAGAAAGGGGGGGAGTGAGAGAGCAGCTGCATGGTTCCGAGTTACCAGCTGGGCTTAAACCACAACACTCTGGAGATACACAGAACAACTCTATATTTGTAAAGCAACATCCACTTCTCAGTAAGTTAGAAAAAAACGGATTAAGATACCAACAAATATCACCTTAGGTCACAGTTTCTATTCTTATAAGTTGATACATGCCCATTTCCTACAGTAAAACTTGCCTAACAGAGCTGAAGGGTAAAAGCACTGCTTATCAAGTCTCACAAGGTTATTATGACAAAATTAATTTGTGGTGGTATCACAGTGGGGACAAAAGGAACTTCTGCAGTTTCGATGGCTCACAAGAGATGGAACTGTATTTAGTGAAATGGAAAGATAATATTTCCACTCTGCCCAGCAGTGGAGTGTTCAACAATAAAACCCACCCTACAGAGGATGGGGTGAGAACATTGCTTGTTAAGACTGACCAATAATTCCCATAAGAAGCAGCTTTTTCTATAGTTCATAAAATGATACCAAATAAACCAATGAACCAGAAGGAGCAAATGCCTGACATGTGCTAAAGATTATTTCTTAATATTTCAGACAAACCTAGAATTCCACGAGTCAAAAGCAAAGGAAAAAAATATTCTTTTATATTAAAACAATTCCTATAACATTTTAGGTAAAAGTCTGAAAGCTGGCCAGTTACAAAGATCATTTTACCCTGAAATTCAATTGGCTTTATTAGGCACTCCTGTTCATAACTGTAGCTGAATGCTTCAGAATTCAAACCAGACTGTCTACCACTGAGCTGGACGACTACGTTCTGCTCACATTTACACTCTGCAGACTGGACCTGATTCTGTCAAAGATCTTTTTGGGGACCATCAAATCTTGAAATCTACATTAGAAAACTCTGTATTTGAATAAGGACATGAATTCTTAAAACTCATTTTTGTCTGCATCTTTATATTTGTAAATGAGAAATAAGTACAGAAATAATGATTTCTTATTCAGCAAGCACCCTTTGTTTATTGTATTACTGTTTATTTCTTTTGGAGAAAAAAGAAAGGTAAAGCTTAAAAATACATTTTTAAATCATAAAACCATAGAATAGTTAGGGTTGGAAAGGACCTTAAGATCATCTAGTTCCAATCCCCCTGCCATGGGCAGGGACACCTCACACTACTAGACCATGTCACTCAAAGCTCTGTCCAACTCGGCCCTGAACACCGCCAGGGATGGAGCATTTACTGGACAACCTGTTCCAGTGCCTCTCCACCCTTGCAGTAAAGAATTTCTTCCTTATACCTAACCTGAACTTCCCCTGCTGAAGTTTGAAGCCATTACCCTTTGTCCTATCGCTACAGTCCCTGATGAAGAGTCCCTCTCAGGCATCCTTGTAGGCCACCTTCAGATACTAGAAGGCTGCTATGAGGTCTCCACGCAGCCTTCTCTTCTCCAGGCTGAACAGCCCCAACTTTCTCAGCCTGTCTTCATACGGGAGGTGCTCCAGCCCTCTTATCATCCTCATGGCCCTCCTCTGGACTTGCTCCAACAGCTCCATGTCCTTCTTATGTTGAGGACACCAGAACTGTACGCAGTACTCCAAGTGAGGTCTCACGAGAGCAGAGTAGAGGGGCAGGATCACCTCCTTCGACCTGCTGGTCACGCTTCTTTTGATGCAGCCCAGGATACGGTTGGCTTTCTGGGCTGCAAGCGCACACTGAAGCCAGCTCATGTTAAGTTTCTCGTCAACCAACACCCCCAAGTCCTTTTCTGCGGGGTTGCTCTGAATCTCTTCTCTGCCCAACCTGTAGCTGTGCCTGGGATTGCCCTGACCCAGGTGCAGGACCTTGCACTTGGCTTGGTTGAACTTCGTAAGGTCAGCATCGGCCCACCTCACAAGTGTGTCAAGGTCCCTCTGGATGGCATCCCTTCCCTCCAGCGTATCAACCGAACCACACAGCTTGGTGTTGTCGGCAAACTTGCTGAGGGTGCACTCGATCCCACTGTTCATGTTGCTGACAAAGACGTTGAACAGGACCGGTCCCAACACCGACCCCTGAGGGACACCACTCATTACCTGTCACCAGTTGGACATTGAGCCATTGACCACAACTCTCTGCATGCGGCCATCCAGCCAATTCTTTATCCACTGAGCGGTCTATCCATCAAATTTATGTCTCTCCAGTTTAGACACAAGGATGTCGTGCAGGACAGTGTTGAACACTTTGCACAAGTCCAGGTAGATGACATCAACTGCTTTGCCCCTATCTACCAGTTCTGTAGCCCCATCACAGAAGGCCACCAAATTGGTCAGGCAGGATTTCCCCTTAGTGAAGCCATGTTGGCTGTCACCAACCACCTTGTTGTTTTTCATGTGCCCTAGCACGGCTTCCAGAAGAATCTGCTCCATGATCCTGCCAGGCACAGGGGTGAGACTGACTGGTCTGTAGTTCCCCAGGTCTTCATTTTCCCCTTCTTGAAAATGGGGGTTATATTACCCTTCTTCCAGCCATGAGGAACTTCACCTGACTGCCATGATTTTTCAAATATGATGGACAGTGGCTTAGCAACTTCATTCGCCAGCTCCTTCAGGACCCACGGATGGATTTCATCAGGTCTCATCATGGACTTGTGTACATTCAGATGATCTCTAAGATCATCTCTAAGATGATCTCGAACCTGATCCTCTCCTACAGTGGGCCTAAGGTCTTCATTCTTACAGTTCCTGCATCTGCCTTTCAGCTCTTGGGTGGCGTGGTCAGAACACTTGCCAGTGAAGACTGAGAAAAAGAAGTCATTAAGAACCTCAGCCTCCTCCAAACCCAGGGTGGCCAGTTCTCCTGATAGCTTCTGGAGAGGGCCCACGTTATCCCTAGTCTGTCTTTATTGGTGACATACCTATAGAAGTCCTTCCTGTTATCCTTGACATCCCTAAATGAGGGCCAGCTAGCAGAGGATGATTTTGATCCATTAACCTCTGGATTATGGGCCCAGCATGCTGTCCCTGCACCACTCTGCTACTCCTAATGCTACAATACACAGTATTAAACGCTGTAATAACAGTGGCAGGAAATAACGGGTGGAGGGAAAAGGCAGAATACAGGCCATATGGCATGGTTCAAGTTGGGATCAATGAAGCCCATTGTTGTTTATTGTCTCTGTGAGTTACTACTAATATAAATAGCAATATAAGATTGTATAATTTTTACTCTCTACTTCCCCTTTCCTTGCTGATAGGAGCAGTGGTATTAAGGAGTAGGGTATTAAGCATGTTGGATCCAACTAAGCAAGCTTAGTCCCAGGTGTCCCTAGAGGTCCTTCATGCTCACATATTCCCAGAAGCAGCTATGCTGCTCCTCCTTTGGGATGAGGTGGATACGTTTTAGGAGATGGAAAGCATCCACCTTATTGTTTGATCTTTACTCTTTGATGGACTGCTCTGAGCTGTCACTCAAGTGAGTGGCCCCCAGCAAATACTCTTGTATAAATGTAATTGTTTTTTCTGTCAGTTATGGGAGGGAGCTGCAGCTGATGGTGGTATTAATGACAATTGCCTAATTGTGCTTTTATAACCAAAAGGTATTTGCATAAAGAGTGGAAGTCCTGTTTCTGACAATGAGCTATAACAAGCAAAATAAAAATCCTTGTAAACCTACTATAACTTCAGAACAACATCTTCATATTTTTCAGATCACAGAATCAAAGAATCATTTAGGTTGGAAAAGACCTTTAAGAGCAAGCTCAACTATTAACCTAGCACTGCCAAGCCCACCACTAAACCATGACCCTAAGCATCACATCTACATGTCTTTTAAATACCTCCAGGAATGGTGGCTCAACCACTTCCATGGGCAGCCTGTTCCAATGCTTGGCAATCCTCTTGGTGAAGAAATTTTTCCTAACATCAACCTCCCCTTGTGCAACCTGAGGCCATTTCCTCTTGTCCTATCGCTTGTCATTTGTGACAGGAGACCAACACCCACCTCACTACAACCTCCTTTCAGGTAGTTGTAGAGAGCAGTAAGGTCTCCCCTCAGCCTCCTTTTCTCCAGGCTAAACATGCCCAGTTCCCTCTGTAGGTCCTCATAAGACTTGTGCTCTAGACCCTTCATCAGATGCGTTGCCGTTGCCATTGCAATTCATGTAATTTTAACATTATTCTATTAGAACAAAAGAATATGAATGTCGGAATAAAAGAGCACATCCAATTCCAACTGGAAGGTCACTAGTGCCACAGACATTAAATCAATTTTAGTTTCTTCTCTATTGCTTTGAAGATTTTTCTTTTTTTTTTTTTTTACCCATTATCACAGATGAAAGTAAGTACTTTCATAAATGTAGCAACTGATTTAAAGAATGTGCCCACGATTAGTACAACTCTCCACTCTGCAACAAAGCAAGTCTGAACCACATGAGTGGCATAATGTAGGTCAGATTCTTGGTTCAGATCACCACGGATGAAAAAAACAGTGGATGTCAGGCACATATTATTCTCCTCAAATCAGCAAAAGTATTACAGGAGAATTTGAACTCTTCTCTGATTCAGAACAGATTTAAGGATCCTCTTCATTTTGCCAATTACAATGCACAACTGAGACACAGTAGCCATCACACACTTAGAACTCTAATCATCCATTCCTTTTGCAGGCACATCTGTCATTTGGAGAACATGGAAAAAGCATAGCATCATTTATAACAGGGTTCTCCCTCAAAACAAAACAAAAACAAAAAACAAAACAAACCAAAAAAACCCAAAACAAACAACAACCAAAAAAAAAAAAAAAAACCACACCAAAAACAAGAAAACAAACAAACAGCTAAGCAACCTAGTTTTTAGAAGAAATCGAGGGAAATATGTTTACACCAGAATTAGCACTTACTTGCAAAGTGTGCTATTTCTCACATCTCACACCTGATCAGCTGGTTCAAGTCAAGACTCTTCAAGCTTATGGAAGACAACGAAAAATTTCTTCAGATAGGAAAACTACAGACTACAAATTACAGTTTGAGTCCTGCTTAAAATTAAAGAATTCAATTCTGAATGCATGAAGACATGTGCACACACACACAGAAAAATCATTTCTTCACTCGCTTGTTCATCTGGAATACTCTATCATTCTTCTGCATCAACACCTTTATCTCCAGCAGTCTCACCTTCTTTATTCTTTGATTCTTTCATTGACACACAAAACTTTCACTCAACAAAATACACCCTGGGCACAAGGAGTAGGTAAAAGAAGGACGTCATATTTGGTGTGTATTGTTTTGAGCCTCCACTTGATTCAGCTTTCTGACTGATTCAGAAACTTAACCATTTCATACATTTACCTCCAACATACATACATACATATATATCTATATATAGATATACATATATATGTACAGATATCTATATATAGATATGTATATCTATCTATCTATCTTATGCCCATTACTTCTAATCTGATACCTATAATTTCTTTCCATGGAAGGCTAATACAAGGAACATGTGAGACTCCTCCAAGAAGCTAACAATGTCAGCGGGGAACAACCAAGACCATGGTCTAGGAGTCTAGTAACTTAAGAGATATAGTTTTGGTTTTTTTGGAGTGATAGTCATTTCCATCCTATTACTAATTTTGCTCCAAGGCAAAGTTAATGCACTTTACTCTGAAAGGTCTTATTTTTAATACTGTTTTATAAACAGGAAAGCTCAATTCTTTCAAAGTCATTAAATATTTTACTTTCTACTAATCACTACTAATCCTGTGTTCCATTTTCCACTGAAACAACAAGGATAATAACACTACTTACACGTGAATTACTTAGATCTGAAGTTTCTTCTGCTCCTATTTATTTTCCTGTGATAAGAAATCCCTGTCTCCAAAGCCAAAACAAGCTACAGGAAATTACAGGTTGCATATCTTTAGAAAAAATAAGCTGCGTGCATAGATGATGTTACAAAGTGTTTATAGCAAGGTGAAATACGTGAACACTTACATAAGGATTTTTTAATCAATTAAAATATAAAGCAAACAGAACTACATGATTATGTTAATTCTGAAGCACAAATACAATTGTATGTAGGAAGCTGCAACTTGTTGCCCCCAGCTAAGAACAAATACATCCTCAATCTTAAATACACATGGATACATAATTAGATTTTATAGCCAGGCTTGATTAAAGTTACAGTTTCTGCTATGAACAAAGCTTTAACTGGGTCATCTATAGCTTAGGCAGGAGTTTAATCACAGCTTCTCTCTGCTTTTAGGATAAAAAGTAGGATTTTCTGGAATGCATCACTTATCTTTAGCTTTTTCTGGTATCATCATAATATTCTGAACAGTTTGCCATTTTTCTTGCCCTCAGCACAGCATTACACGATAAGCATGGAAATTTGTATTGCAGAAAAGAAACTAATTGCGGCCTCAATGATACTATTTAAGAAAGTCTCAGCCTTTTTCTTTTCTTTTTCCATCTCTTCCAAGATATTTTTTTTTGGCATTTTGTGAAATGTTATTGAAATTGCAAGTTGCTTCCATCCCCCTCCCCCACCCTCTGTTTTTAGTGTGTATAAATGCTTTACAGGCACTGAGAACTTTTAAAAAAAAATCTGGTTTGATATGGAGTTTCATTATGTTGCATGCTCTGGACAAAGCGAGACATCTTTTTTTTTTTGATCGGTTACTTCCTACACAGGCTGTTGTATGTAACCTCAGGACAAATTGGCCTTACGCTGTTACTCAGACTTGTAATGGCAGCAGAAGAGAGGTATAGAATTTTTGACCGCTATGAGGTGTGTACACTGCAAGCTTACTCTAAACTGATTAAACAGTGAGAAGGACATGATGCGTCCAAAACCATAAGCAAACAGAAGCTATCTATGTCCATTAACCTAATGGATTACAAAGGAAGAAGAAATCCTTGTCTCAAGACAAGAAGATCGAACAGCACTTCGATTATTCAGTAAAATATTTAGTATTTAGCTTATTTACTCTAGTGCGTTGTGGCTTTGCTCCAATCTTCCATCTCGCAAAGCTGGAAGCATTCAAGGATATGTTAATTCTCAAAGATCGACAGAAACGGCTGCCTTTGAAGCTAGCCAAACTCAGCTAAAAAGGTTTTGAGAAGCTGGTACAAGTTGCCATTTTGAATGTATGAACTATTCTAATTTTCAACACAAAAAGTGCAAGCTTATTTCAATAAAGAGCATATTTCATTCACATTCAGTGACTTGAACTGAACTATATATGAATCTAATACAAATGGCTTGAACTATGTAAGCCACAAATGAAAAAAAATCTGCTTAGTAAGCTGCTACCACCACCAAATTTTTCCAACAATTACTATCGTTATCAATATTATTTTCAGTTAGGTACAGCAGGGAACTTTAAGTGTTCATTTAAATTTGCAAGATGATTTGATTACATAAAAAGGATGCTAGCTGTGCCCTGCTCAAAGAACATATCCTGTACCCAATGTACAGTGTGGATATCTGAAATTACTTTTTTCGTTTTCTTGAACATGTGACTATTTAAAGGTACGGCAACTGAACGGGGGGACAAAGATGGACAGGCAACAAGGAAAAAGAAAGAAAAATCTCAAATCTTGTGGACAAGCAGAGGAAAACAAGAATGCCTGAAACATTTCACAGAATCATAGTATGGTTTGGGTTGGAAAGGACCTTAAAAAATCATTCTAGTTCCAAACCCCTGCCATGGGCAGGGACATCTTCCACATACCAGGTTGCTCAGAGCCCCGTCCAACTTGCCTTGAACACTGCCAAGGATGGGGCTGTCACAGCTTCTCTGGGCAACCTGCTCCAGTGTCTCACCACCTTCACAGCAAAAAATTCTTGTTAATATCTAATCTAAATCTGTCCTCTTTCAGTTTAAAGCCTTGTCTTGTCACTACATGCCCTTGTAAAAAGTCCCTCCTCCAGAGCTCTTGTAGGCTCTCTATAGATACTGGAAGTCTGTTTTAAGGTCAGGAACGTTGATTATATGACATGTTCATTTCCCCAAGGCTATTTGGATTATGATTTCCTCCCCCACCTCCCAAAATCTAACACAACACCCAGGAGTTATCGTGTGTACTTTGCATTTCGGTTTTAAGTCAAAATTGAATTTCAAATCATCCCAATGTAATACCTGTAATTAAAATTCAAGAGAATGTCAGATGGCTTTTAAAGTCAATTCTTATTTCAAAGCTTATAGAATAGCTACAATTTCCCTTGGTTCAAAGAAATTATTGATAACGGATAAATAAAATAGATAGATGTGATCTACATTTTATTTGCTCTACTCTTCTATCATAGCAAGAAATTAGGAATGTTTACTTCCTCACTGAATAAAATTTGTTTTTAATTTTTACATCATACAAAAAGGGCCTGTATGCCACTTAAAAACAGGGGAAATTAAGTATCTGGTGTTAATTCATGTTTTAGTGCAATGAAGAAGATTAACACTCACCCTGGTCAGAGCAACACGGACTTTGAAGCTCCTTACAAGGCAGGCAGATTCATGCCCTTAATCAGCTGCTGAGTGGAGCTGATTTTCTCCATAGCTCAAGCATCATCCCTCTATGAACACTTCTTTACCAGTGCTGCACAGCTTCTAAACTTCTGGACTCCACCTTTACAGATAGAGTTTATCTGAGATAGAATTGCCCACTGATCAGCAACCTGTCTTATCTGAGTAATGTAATCAAAATGAACAATGCCACGAGGCAGTATAAGCAGAAAATGGGAAAAAGCTTCTACTTACACGGAATGGACTAAAATAGCTCAGCTTTCTTCCCTGTTCTGGCATAGATATCAACAATCTATTTTGAAGTATGTACCTGCCATATGTACCATATGACATCTGTATTGCATCATACTCACAGTGCAAAGAAAGTTGCCCACTTCACAGATGTGCTGCAAGATTAAATCAATTGCTGATTGGAGATCTCAAAAGAAGAATGCCAAAGACAAGACAAATAAATGTTAATTGTTAAGGAGCACACAAACTTTTTAACTTGTATGGTAGTTCTTCAAACCCAGCCTTTTCATTTTCAAT